>NC_047035.1:65183488-65478488 GCF_011762595.2 Tursiops truncatus | reverse complement strand
ACTGCAAACTCTTCTTTGGCAATAGAGTTTCATTATTGAAGAAAGTACCCTTTTTCCTTAAACCTCCTTTCTGAATACAAGCTGGTGAGTTCTACTTTTATTTACTTCTCCAATTGGATGTAGAGCGTTTTCTTTCATGGTTTCCATTTTATAAAATATCAAGAAATCCTGGAGCCCCTGGAGGATGCTCTCTGAAATGGTTGCAAAATGGATGGCACTGGGACTCTTTCCTGTATCTTTGCAACTTATTTATCTCTGGCTTTATTTCTTGATAATCTGTTGTCTAGCTAGTGTTATTCTCTCCATCAGAATTAGTGTAATTATAATGCAGATTTTTTTCTGATGAATACTTTTTGAAAATTCTTATTATCTGTGAGTCATAATTACTGAGGCTCTTGGTGGTCAGGTTTCTGTAATTTGTTAGTGATTTTGCGGCTTTGTTGTGATTCGTGGATACTTTGAGGAAGCCTTTTGCTGTAGAAGAAGGGGGTCCTTTAAAGAACGTATTAAAGCAGCCGTTAATTGTTGACCATTCAGCCAACTGTTGTTCATTTGTAATTAAGCCAGTGTCACGTGTCTGACATTCCTAGCTACTTAAAGGCTGAGGCTTGTCTGTTTAAACTCCCGAGAGTGAGGATGGGTGGATGGCGTCTCCTCCGTCTCCAGGAATTCAGTCCACAGGAAGGCGTCTCTTCTAACCGTAGGTGTCATCTGAAGGGCTTGCTTTTTTAAGAATTGGTGTTATTTGTAGTCAAGGTAGACACAGTAGGCAGCACAGCTGTGACTGCCAGAGAAAGTCACTAGGGGGATATTCATAACAAGGAAATATTGGCAAATAAATGATGAAGAAGGGGAGGAAATCCCCAAGATGTTAAATGGGAGCATTGTCACTGAGATGATTAATGGTGCTGTGTATTTTAGTGAAGATGCTTATCTGGATTGTCTTGAAACTATAGTGTACATTTAATAGCACCTATAAAAAAGCATGTGGTGCAAGAGCACATTGAAGAGAAAAAGCTGTGGATCCTGACTTTATTTTCCTCAGTGTTTTCTCCAGCTACACCTTTGGCTGCTGGGTATTGGAAAGCTGGTGTTAATATATATTATATATAGGAGTATGTATATTCTACATAATATATTTACTATTAACCGGCCTTTGTATAGGTCCCCTCCCTAGAGGATTGAAAATGTTTTGTGAAAAAGATGGGTATCTTTTCAACCCTTTTTAGGGGTGAACGTTATCAGTAAAAGGGAAACACTGATCACTCAGATTTGCCTAGTCATCCTAGGCAGACGGCAGGGCTGGCCCTAATGCTACGGTGGGTAAACGGCCAAAGTTCCATCATTGATGGCTTTAGTACAATTAAAAAAAAACTTCCATTAATTTCTGCTGAAGGAGTGGCTGTCTTAGAAGACCCTCTAGCTTTCTGTGTCAAGCCATGAACATCCTGATTCTGTGTAATGAATTATCACTTGCCTTGAGGGCTCTTTTATCAAAGATGGCAGGTTCATCTTTGGGCAGTTACTTAACCTTCTTGGGCCTCAATAATTACTACTAGACACAGGGCTAGACATAGACAAGAGACATATAATCCTATCTTCAATGAGCTTAGCGTCTAGTAGAGCACTGTTTTTTAATTTGGGGGGCCCTGCTGGAATATTGGGGTATGAATCCAATTTGGTGGATCAAGATTAGATATTTAAAAATGAGCTGGAAGATAATAGAAAATTTTAGTGCATCGCACTTAGGAAGAGTGTGTTTTATCTTGTGAGGCTTCCGGTTTTTATGTGTGTGTATGTGTACCTAAAACTGCACGTATGTGTGTACATGGGGTGTGGTTATCACTTAAAATGTGTTTGTCACTGTGTTTTATATCCAAAAAAAGATTGAAAGCCACTATAGTAGTTGGTAGGTGGACATGTAAACATAATGACGTATGGGTATTACATCAGTAAGTGTTCAGGGTACCGTGAGTCATAAAGAAATGGTCAGTCTGTGGAAAGGGTTGAGGACTGTCTGGTCTCTCATATCTAGGATGTGCTGGAGCCAACTTGGATAGGCTCATGAGAGCAGGCTGTATGCTCATCTTTCCAACTCTTTGACCCCTGACCTCATACTGGTGACTTGAAATTGGGCAAAGTATTTTCACTATGGAAATTGGAAAATGCTGCAAATTAGACGCTTTCCTACCCCCACGTAGTTGTTAAATATTTACCAGCATATATCACTTAAGAGGAGTGATATTCCTTCCAACTGTAATTCTATGGCTTTATAATTATTGTGAATTATTTTACATTTTAAAGCATTTTATATGTTGCATTTAGATGTTACTGGGAATTATTAAAATAATTAAATCATTTCAATGATATTGAAGTTTAAAGTGCATAGGAATATGAAACCTGTGATTAATTATTTCAAAATGTCCATAATTTATGGTTTCAGAATAATGGTAGTTACCCTAACTTCTTACATTAAATGACTATGACATGGACAGTTTAAAACTTCAAATTGTAATTGGTGATATTAAGTTTTTTTGGCAAAGGGTAGGAATACAGTGTTTTCAAGAATGCTAACCACATTGTAAATACTTTATAAATTTCATTGCTTTATGTTAAGCTGTCATTTCGCTAAGTACTGAAACTTTTAGATCCCAGACCCCTCTCTCCATTTTTAGCTCTCCTTATAGTTTGCAATAATATCTTTAGATTTTAGTGAACCCATCTATAAAGTAGTAGACTGGATTGGGAGATGACATGGTTATTTGTAATTAAAACAGTTGTCTTATTTTTTTCTATTTTCAGTCATAAAAGTAAAAGTAGTATGTATGAGTTGGAAAAAAATATCCCCCTCCATAATAATTAGGATAACTTTAAACTTTATTTTTAAAGAAAGACAAGAAGATATTTGAGTCACAGGAAAGGAAACTTTCCCAGACATGAGATGGAATTGTAGCAATAAATTCATTAAATTACCTGTGCTAATATGTGATTGTGGGGAAAGATAACTAGGTAGGAAAGAGTCAGCTGAGAAAGGCCTTTAGGGCCTTAAAGTTTGCCACAATTTAGCTATCTGGTTGGATACTACTGTAGAGGGATTCGAGGAAGATTGGGCATCCTTGAAATGACTGTTGTTGAGCACAGCTTTAAGACGAGTCTGGGGAGACTGGAAGTTAAGTTACTGATATTTATCGAGCCTATGCTACGTGCCATGTCAGTGGGCACTGCTGTACCTATTTTGAACAAAGAGGTTTAACTCAGGGTTCCTAGTCTCAAAGTGCAGCCAAGATTGAGAAGGTGCTTGTAATTGACTAGACAGGTATCACCTAAAGAGAAGGAGACATTGGCAAGTTTGTGAGGGTTGTCTTTGTTTCCTCTCTTCTCCATTCCAAGCCCATCTTCGTCCTCTGTGAAATTTACTCCACCTGGATACCTGGGTAGTGTTTCATGCCTGGGCCTTTCCCCAAAGAGGCGGGGCATACATTTTTGTCTGTCCCCCTCATTGAGGGTCAGGTGTTGTTAACTGATAATGTTACTCTTCCATTTGAATTTTAATACGCAACTCCAAGTAAAGAATTCAAGCAAAAAAGGGTGGCTTCTCCAACAGAGTAATTTCAGACACCATGACAGGGATTGGAGGAATTAACCTGGGCCTGGAGGGACAAACCCAGAAGGAGGGTGTTCTCCTGTTCGGGACAGTATTGAGGCTGGCCTTTGCCACGAAGTAGGGGTTTGAAGTGGGAAGATTCAGACTCAGAAGAGGGAAGGAATTAACAGGGTCCAGGAGTAAGAGAAGGAGAATGAATGAAGAAAGAAGAAATTCACCAGTCTTCATCTGCTGTGTTGTGCCAGACAGAGTGCTAACCACTTGCACGTGTCCTCCCAATTAAGGAGAACAAGACAGGTGCCTTGTCAGGCAGGCTGCTGGGGGATAGATGGTCACCAGTGCTGAAGGGGAGGGAAAGGTCAAGGAGGCTCCAGTGGCAGCAGCAAGTTCTTTTACTGGTTGTTTAACCCGATTGATTGATTGCTATTATACTGGATCCTCATCCCCCGCCTCACGCACATTAGAATAATTAACACCAGTTGTGTTTGGATCAGTAAATACCTAAGAATTGAGAAAAGCGAAATATACAGTGAACTTCGTAAAGAGCTCTAATAGAATCTGCATGTTAAACAGACGTTGAACTTCGCAGCAAGAACTGCTTCAAGCCTTTCAACGTCCAAATGAATTCTGATTTCCACATCATGCCTTTCAGACCTCAGCATGGTTTCTGGTGGTTTCTCCCAGTTAATTTTAGCATCACACCAATGATTTTGCCTGCAAATGACTTGAAGTAGCGTATCTTGGTAATGTGATGGCATACAAGTGTATTATTTAGGACTAGCTTTAAAAGGAACTAATTTATTCATTTAACGAATGTATTTTGATTGCCACCCATGAGTCAGGTGCTATTTTACACGAACTGACTTGGTCAAAGGTGACTAAGAGACTTCTGCCCTCCAGGAGCCTAGAAGACTGAGATGTAAACCAGTAATTGGGGTTCCATGCGAGAGGTGCCTCTGGTGAGATGAGTGCAAACTGTGGAAGTGACGCCATGCAAGAGGTATTTTTAATAGTCAGGGTGGGCCGTGGAGTCTTCATGGTGGAGGAGATACCTGATTTGGGGGAGGGGTGCCTGAGGTAGTGATTTAGGCTAAAAGAAGAGTATTTCTTGTGTAGCAGATCACAAATGGCACGTGTCAGGAGTGGAGGGCTGGGGAAAAGGCGACAGTTAAGATTGGAGAAGGGGAGCAAAGGCATCTGGTAGATTGCCCTCCTGTGGGGGCCCTGGAGGGGTTTTCAGGAGGGGCAGAGTGTGGAACGGACTGCCTGTTAGAGAACAGCTCTGGAAGCAGCTTAGACCTGAGGCAGGAAAGCTGCCGCGGAGTGGCCCATGGCCTCAGCGCCTCCTCTGTTTAGAAAGTTATTTAGTGTGCTTTGCATGGAAGAGTGTGCAGTCATCCTGTGTTTGTTAGTTTGAAGTTATTTTTGATTTATAAACATCTTGGAGGACTCTCCCAATATGAAATCCAGTTCAGGACCTATCCACAAATTCACTGCTTTTCTTGGCTTGAGGTGCTTCATATTTGCCTTTCTCCTCACAGACCACTTGTAATTCAAGATAAAGGAATGCCAGAGAGTAAAAATGCACAGGCACAGGAGGCATGATTTAAAATGAAAGAATATTAATTGGCTTCACCAGAGTGTATATTTTCATTATGAGAGAAGTGACTGCCTAGATTTTTAAAAATAATTGGTTAGTGACACCTGCAGTATGTATGAGAACTCTAGAAACTTGAGAACAGAAAGTAAAGGTCAAGGTTACAGGAATAGAGCTACAATGAGCCTTTTGTAGGCATGCTGTTCAACTACAGTGTTCAAAATCGCTAACGGGTGGTTTCAGAGAGGGACGGAGACGAATGTGCTTGTGCGCAGATTTAAAAAATAATAGAGCAAACGTATCTATAAACCGTGGTTTTAATAAATTCTCTTCACCTTAAGAACAGCTTGTTCTGTATGTTGTTTGTAAAGATGTCTTTAGTGAATTTTTGGTCTTAGTTTATGCATCAGAGTAGAAGAATTATGCTTTAGTCCAATTTAGATCCACAAGTCCACGCAATAATATTTAATCATTGCTAGAGAGAGCTAAACCTCCTGGAAATGGATCTGAGTTTGATCCTAGCCCCGCAATTATCTATTAGATGTGGGACAGTGGCCAAGTTACTGAACTCTTTAAGCTTCTGTTTTCTCACCTCTGAAATGGAGGCAAAAACGATAATTATCTCATAGTTGTTTTGAGGGTCAATGTGATGATAAAGAAGATGATAATGGCTAACATTACTAATCTTTTAGCGGATACTGATGTCTGGCAGTGGGCTAGTAGCTTAATATATACATTTTAAAAGTCTTTACAATAAACGTAGACACTAGGTATATTTATTACCACCATTTTACAGATAACTTACAGAGTAGCTCACTCAAGGTTAAGAAGGTAGGATATGGTGGGGTTTGGATCAGCATCACTAAACTATGACTCACTGGCCACATCTGTTGCCCCTGCCCGTTTTTGTAAATAAAGTTTTATTAGAACACTTCTACACCCATTCACTTATGCACTGTCTATGTATGCTTTTGTGCTCCCATGACAGAGTTGAGTAGTGGTGACGGAGACCATATGGCCCACAAAGCCTCAAATGTTTCCTGTGTGGCCCTTTACAGAAAGAGTTTACTGACCCTTGCGTTAGACCTCCAATCTGTCTGACTGCAGAGCGTAAGGTCTAAACCACAAAAACATTTACTATGCTGCTTGGCATATAGTAAAAACTCACTAAATGAGCAGTGCTTTGTTACTCACCTAACTTAGGGTACGACTCTTCACCTCATAGAGCTCTTGTTTACAAAATGGAAATAATCATTTAGCCTCCAGCAAGATAAGCCATTATGACTATGGAAATGTTGAATTTAACGTTCCTAAAGGAACGCATCCTGAGTTGTATGTTAAATTTGCCATTTATTACCATGTGTTATGTAATATAGATGCAAGAATTTCCACTTTCATAGCATTTAAGATACAGTATTGCATTATAAGGAATAATTGTGAACTTTAGTGAACATTCAGCATCACTGTTAATTTCATACACCAGAAAATTTCATATGCGTAGGAAGATTATATTTTCTTGAATTTCCAATGGAAAATACATTAAAATGGAAATGCCACTTAAAAAGTATTATGATCTGTGTTAAAAGTATGTATAAGCTTACAGAAGAAAAAATGCAACAGGATTTTTTATCCACTTAAATGAGAAGATACATAATCAGCGTACCCCCCTTAATAGTCTGACCAACAACCAAGGGAAGAGATTGTTTTCAACTTTACTCAGAAATTTTATTTCCATGTATTTGTCTATTGATTCAGGGAATTCCCTGTCCTCTGCCCAGTAATGACCTTTGATTTGTGTTACTTTCGAGCTTATCGAGTACACTGTGGCACGACATCAACTTGTGTTAAGGGGATACTCTTGGAATTACCTTTCATTAAGTTCAATGCTATGGCTCTGGGTTGGTGGCCTGGGGGGTGGGTTGCGATTGCTAGACTAGTTATATTGTTTTCTTTTGGAAAAGCTCTTTTTGAATAGAGATGCAACACATTTCATTCCAGAGCATTTAGAAAATGCATATAAACATAAAGAAAAAAACATAGCATTTGTAATCGCACCACCCATAGACAGCTACCACTAACAATTTGGTGTCTATCCTTATGTATAAGTGTGTTTATATGCATGTCATCTTTGATAGTTCTATATCAACATATATAGGTTTTCCTTGTGAATCCATCCACAAGGTGCCTCAGCTAACATATCTGGGGCCAAGTGCTCTAATTTGTCCACAAGCAACTTATTTAAGGGAAGTTGGAAACTAGTCAACTTCCATATAGAAACTACTTTCTGCAGAGATTTGCTGTCTTACACAACGTATATTTTTTCCTGTTGCAGTTTGCGTTTCCTTTCTGAACTTTTACTACTTTCTTGTGTGGGGAATTTAAATTCTTTAGTTAGAAAAAACAAGAGCTAGTGATAAAATTTTCAGCAGAAAAATCCTTCTCTATCCTCTCAGTATTTTAATCTAGAGAGTCCATCATTGAAAGGTAGAAAGTTAGAGGATGAAGCTAATGGTGAGAAGGGTATAGTGGGCTCGAGAAACGCACAGCTTTTTAAAAAAAATTTATTAATCAATTTATTTATTTTGGCTGCGTTGGGTCTTCGTTGCTGGCTTTCTCTAGTTGTGGCGAGCGGGTGCTACTCTTTGTTGCAGCGCGTGGGCTTCTCATTGCGGTGGCTTCTCTTGTTGCAGAGCATGGGCTCTAGGTGCGTGGCCTTCAGTAGTTGCAGCGCATGGGCTCAGTAGTTGTGGTTCGCGGGCTCTAGAGTGCAGGCTCAGTAGTTGTGGCTCACGGGCTTAGTTGCTCTGCGGCATGTGGGATCTTCCCGGATCAGGGATCTAACCCGTGTCCCCTGCATTGACAGGCAGATTCTTAACCACTGCACCACCAGGGAAGTCCCATACAGCTTTTTTTAGATCAGAATATGTACATGTATGAGAGGTAACCGTTAAGTGATTAGACGGAGTTTTCTGGCTACTTTACCAACTCATTCTCTCACATGCCACATCTGCTACATCAATCCTTAGGTTGCTTAAAAAGAATGCTACTTACTGTGTTCAGCATTGAGATGTTTTCATCTAGTTCTCAAAGCAGAGAGAGGTCTGGTTTCTGGGAGGATTTTGGTTCAATAACCAGAGTGTAAGGAAAGTATACTTGAGTGATTTTCTGTTGGCCAACTTGAGACCTTTGTGATTCACATATTAGTGTGAGGATTCTTTGGAATTGAGCACTTGATATTTATGTGATTAAATAGACTATCATCGTATCTTATTTAAAACCTCATTTCCCTTCCCTTCCTTCAGCTCATTTATAAAGACTCCCTGCAATAAATACTAAATGCAGTAGTATTTATATAGAAGATTTTATATATAAGACCTCACTCTTTGCTTTTTCTCATTAGGTGTCAATGACGAGAGGCCTGTTTCTCTCTCTAGCAATTCTTATCACTTGCATTTCAACCAACATAAGCTTCCATAACAGCCTCATTTCCTTGACTATTGCCTGTCAGGGGTGCTCAGAGTGAATCACAGCCAATTGCATGCCTTGGACTTTAAACCAGAAGAGGCGCATGGTCTTTTTGATGATTCTTCTCTTTGCTTCCACTCTCCAACCACACTAACAAAATTGGTTTAGGAGTGAAATTGAGTTGGCATGGCTCTGTTGGGCACAGTTTCCCATTCCATGTGCTTTAGACACCAGCTGGATCTCCTGATGAAGAATTAACATTTGCAGTGCAGGAGTCCCTTGCCATCAGAAAGCAGAGCATTCCTAGGAAAGCCTTTGTAAGCCAAAATGATGTAAAGTGAAGAAGCAATTACCTTAGGACCCGTCTTGCTAACAGGTGCACAAAATAAATGGAGGTGAAGACACATGCTCACAAACACAGTTCAAAGCTATGAGGGTTTGATGCTGAGATGCAGAGCATAGTTCCTGGGGAAGGAACTTGGTGGTGCCTCTCACTGCTCAGGGTGAGCTCACTGCCTCTGTAACTTCTCACCGCAAAACAAACACTGAAGGCTATTTTCGCTTTTGCCCTTTCCCCAAATGTGAAAGTCCTCTTCCGATTTCTTTCAGTTATTGAAAACAGGTACGAATGTAGTCTTTCATAAAAGCAAAGTGGTGTAAAGCAAATTTTAGAAAAGCGGGGGATACCTGTGATAACAGCGTGGTCTTTGCTCACTCCCAGGGAAGCAGTGTGCTTTTCCAGGGACTGCCTAACTGCTTGATGGCTTGCAAGGGGAAAATAAGCAGCAGCTCCAGTTCTCATCCCCTGGAGAAATTCACCAGGTGTCCTAAGTCTTGAATTAATATCAGTGAAAGCAGTGGTGGTCATGTCACCATGTTTTTAAAAGGAGAGATTTGGAGACACATCCAGTGGGGATGAAAGTGGAGGATAGGAGAAATTCTTGAGTTCTTGTAAAATTGACGATCTATAAATTCATCTGATAGCAAGATTGTTTACCCTCTTTTCTGAATGCTGCTTGCCCAAAGCTAGTAACAATTTATATGAGGCTGGTAGGAATGAAGAATGCTGTTTTGTCTTTTTTTTTTTTAATTTATCACACTTGTGAAATGCCTTGGGGAAGGGGAGACTAAACTAAAATTATGGGCAGGCAGATTTTAAGTAGCATATTTAAAAAAATAAATTTATTATTTTTGGCTGCGTTGGGTCTTCGTTGCTGCGCGCAGGCTTTCTCTAGTTGAGGTAAGCGGGGTCTACTCTTCATTGCGGTGCATGGGCTTCTCATTGCAGTGGCTTCTCTTGTTGCGGAGCACAGGCTCTAGGCGTATGGGCTTCAGTAGTTGTGGACACAGGGTCAGTAGTTGTGGCTTGCGGTCTCTAGAGCGCAGGCTCAGTAGTTGAGGCACACGGGACTTAGTTGCTGCATGGCATGTGGGGTCTTCCTGGACCAGGGATCAAATCCGTGTCCCCTGCATTGGCAGGTGGATATCTTAACCACTGCACCACCAGGGAAGTCCAGTTGTGTATTTTTATAAGGATCTAGTGGCAAGTTTGGTTCACTTGCACCACAGGTACCTTTATTCGCTCTGTTCAGGAGAAATTTGCAGGACACAAATGACTGCTGTGGTACAGAGTGTCCTCAAAATTCGAGGCTCTGAGACATAGACAATACAGCTGGATTTATTCTGCCATCAAAAGGAAATACCCATTGATGCTGAGGCCTTTCATTGTGAGGCTAAATTGATACTTCTGTGGACAAGAGAAGTTTTAACTCTTGATAATGAAGTTAGGTTTCAGTTTCACCATTCTTCTGTGTTGGCTGGTTTTCCATAACTAGTAATACAGGTGTGGTAATTGATTAGCTTAAATCAGAAGGAAAGGAAGTAACAGGTTCCAACTGTGGTGTTCTGTGGTTTTTTAGGCATTATGATAATTGACCCAAATAACTTTTTTTTTTTTTTTTTTTGCGGTACGTGGGCCTCTCACTATTGTGGCCTCTCCCGTTGCAGAGCACAGGCTCCTGACGCGCAGGCTCAGCGGCCATGGCTCACGGGCCTAGCCGCTCTGCGGCATGTGGGATCTTCCCGGACCAGGGCACGAACCCGTGTCCCCTGCATCAGCAGGCTGACTCTCAACCACTGTGCCACCAGGGAAGCCCCCCAAATAACCATTTTTGAAGTAAGTAAGTAGTATACTAATTTTGCACTGAAGAAAATGAAGGCTCAGAGACGGTAGGCCAGTTGCTCGGTTTACACAGCTGATAAAGTTTAATCTGGTGACTATTTATAGCAGAATAATCTGAGTCAGTCTGGCCCAGCAGTTTATCCCCTTTAAACAGAATGATGTGGCCCTTTGGAGAAGGATGATAGTTTTCCTCAGAAAAACATTCATCCTCTACTGAAGGATAGTCTAATGAAATCTATTGCTGCAAAAGAATAAGACTCTGAGGAGCTTAAAGCCTTACCTGTAGAGGAGGGAAGTTTCTTATATTTGAACATTAGTCACTTAAACATGCAGTGTCCTTTGTGTTCCCAGCTGTGTACCCTTGAGTGTGGAGGCAAATTAGGTCTCCCCTTTGGAAACTTCATCTGCTGTTACACTGCAGTTATCACACAGAAATGGATGAATCCAAAACTTTTATATCAAGCCCTACCTCTTTCCAAATTCAAGTTTTATATTTCCAAACTGCTTGATGTCTCTGCTTGTGATCCACTTTATATCAACCTCTGCATCTAAAGACCAACAAATTTGCAAGCACTTCTTGGTGTTTCGCAATTGATCCTCAAAGCAACCCAGTGAACTGTATTTTATCTCTATTTTACATGGAAAAAACCTTAAACCAAGCAAATGAACAAACAAAAAGCCCTCGAGCGGGAGGGGGAGTAAGGTCTCCCCCTTACTTGTCTTATCTCTCATCTCATTCAGTTTTTTTAAAATTAATTAATTTATTTTTGGCTGCGTTGGGTCTTCGTTGCCGCACGCGGGCTTTCTCTAGTTGCGGTGAGCGGGCTTCTCATTGCGGTGGCTTCTCTTGTTGTGGAGCATGGGCTCTAGGCGCACAGGCTTCAGTAGTTGTGGCTCGCGGGCTCTAGAACGCAGCCTCAGTAGTTGTGGCGCACGGGCTTAGTTGCTCCGCGGCATGTGGGGTCTTCCTGGTCTGGGGCTCGAACCCATGTTCCTTGCATTGGCAGGCAGATTCTTAACCACTGCACCACCAGGGAAGCCCTCATTCAGTTTTATTAAGTACTTGAGTTTACTGTACACAAAGTACCTTGCAAGACAGTACAAATTTCCTTTCTGGACTGCCTTAAATAGTTATCAGATTAAAGTAATGTTTCTAGCAAATTTCCTTGCTCAAAATCATTGACTGTTCATTCTCACCACATGGTGTCTATAGCTTAGTGTTTAAAACCCACCAGTCTTGCTCTAGTTTGCCTCCCCTTCTCCCCCAAGGTCTTTCTCAGCCCAGACTCTCTGCTCCTATCTGTGAAACGTGTCTACTTGTGTTAGGTACAAGACGTGCACTATCTCTGTGCCTTGGCTTTATCCACAGTGGTTTCTTTCCTCTCTTAATTCAACACATTAATTGAGTACGTTCTATAACTAGGAACTATTGTTTGGGATATGTCGATGAACAAAGACCAAAATCTTCGCCCTCCAAGTTCGAGGGCATTAGAGACAGGCAGTAAACAACAAATGTTGAAAACCAAGTAGATCACATAGTCTGTTTGGTGGTCAGTGCTATGGAACAAAAATACAGGTTAAGAAGAAATTAGGGGTGTTGAGGTGAAGTTTTTGGTATGGTTTCAAATAGGTGAGGCTCCATTTAAAAGTAGGACATTTTCCTCCAAGGATGTGAGAGAGTTACGCATCTGGATAGGCAGAGGAAGATACTCTAGGCAGAGTGAAGGCTTTGCGGCTCAAGGATTCTTGATGTGTTCAAAGACCACAAGGGGGACAGTGTGGTGGGGTCTGTATGAGCAGGGAGGACAGTAGCAAGGGACAGTTCATCGAGGTGATAGGAAAGTCACACATAGGACCCTGGCAGGCCATGTAAGGCTTTTGGCTTTTACTCTACTTAAAATGGGGCCTTGGGAAGAGTTTTGAATTGAGGAGTAATGGGACATACTGTAATTTTTAGGATCAGTCTGGCAGCTGGCTGAGCATATGCTTCAGGGGGCTGAGGGTGGAAGAAGGGAGACCAGATTAGAGACTATGACCATAAGCAAGGTGGCTCATACCAGTGGTGTAGAAGTGCAGGTGATGAGAAGACTTAGGATTCTGACCTATTCTGAAGGAACAGCCAACAGGATTTCCTGATAGAGTGGATTGAGGGGGGATAGAGAAGAGAGGGAAGTCAATATGGAGCCCAAGATTAAATCCTCATGTGTCGTTTACTCTATCACATGTTTGGGGGCACTCAATCATATATATGTAAATATATACCTTTAGGAACGCATACACAGAGTGGCGAGGCATGACATAAACTTATAAAAGTTAAAGGATAAAAGAGTGTGTGGGTGTGTGTGTGGATAATATCTTCTCAATAAAATTGCAAGTTCCTTAGAGATGTTAATTCATTTATTTACTCCACAAATCTTCTTAAGGTGCTTATTAAAGGCCAGTGATTGTCTTACCTCTTCAGTAGTGCTAAAGGCAATTAGAGGCAACTTCAGTGTAGAGGGTAAGTGTACAGGCTCTGATGGAGACTGATGTGTGCAAACCCTGGTTCCACTGTTTTTTGCTGAGTGATCTTGAATAAGTTACATAAGCTCTCCCCCATTTTCCTCTTCTGAGTAATGAAAATAGTCTCTCTCATAGGGTTTATCATGGAGAATAAGTGTACTAATACATGTAACTTAGAACAATGCCTGGTACATACTAAATGCTCAAAAACTATTTACCATTCCTAAGTAAATGTTCAGGAAAAATTAGTTAAAAGAGGATTAACATTTGGAATGACTTTCCTCCTTTAAACACCTGTATTCAAACCTGCCATGCTGCATGGATAATGTGAATAATAAGGTCTCGTATTAAGACTTGCTCTCTAGCTGATGGTTAAAAAATAAAATGGGAGAATTGTATTATGATTAGTCTGATTACCTGTCTCTTTTCAGGGGTGGACATGGAGTCTGGTCAACATCCCCTTCTGGGTACATTTGATTGACAGACTGACAGCTTTTAAATACCGAACACATAAAAAGATCAGTATTTTCTTATTATTTTTTAGCTTAAAATGTTGAATGTGTATTAAAATGAGAAAAATAATTTTCAGGATAGATATGACTTTCCTAGTACATAAAAGCAAGGAGATCACATCAAGAAGGGAATAATATTTTTTTGTCCAAGTACAGGAAATTACTATTTTCCCCTCCATGTTTATGTTTTGATACCTAATATCTCTTTTTTTCCCCCTCATGTGGTTGTTCATCTTTTCATTTCTCTTATTATCAGCAGCTAATTTGGGCTCCAAATCCATGAAAGAGCAATGCTTTGCTGCTGTGGAATTCATGCAGACATATTTAGTGTCAGGGGTGGTTTGAAGAGCAGCTTAATTCAGCTTTTATTGTGCCTGGTACTTCAGCGAGGCACTGAGGTTCTGTTTGAGCTCAGTATTCCTGATCCCACTCTATACATCATAGATGGCAATGCAGACAGTGACTGTCAATGAATAACAGGTAAATATTGAACAGGGAAGCCCTTTTGATTAACTTTGTGGATCATTATTTGAAAGTAGCTTGCATCGGAACAGCTCCATCACTCATGATCATAGCACAAGGCGTAGGGGTCAGAGCATCAACCTGCTGGTTGGAAAGCTGAGGTTGCATTCTTTGTTCTGTACCTGGTCCTGCATTCATGCAGTGGTGGACTAATTACAACTATCCAATGAGCAGAATGGTGACTGTTTAGACCAATAGGGATGCAAGATATTTAAGATGATAAAGCACAAAGAATGCTCAAGAGAGACTGCGCTATGTTGATATAAACATATTAAAGCATATTTATAATAACTTTTTGAAGTATAAAACAGTATGGGTGCTCTTAATTTTTTATCCTGATTCAGAAGTCTTTTTTCTAATATGGAATTTAGACAGTTACGGCAGACTGAAAGTGAATTTTTGGTCTAGTGTGTGCTAAAAATAAGTAATTTCAGCATCTGTCCTCTTTCCTAGATTTTAGTCCATACCACCTAATGGGCACAAATGGCCCTCATGAGACATTTACCCAGAAGGATGTTACATAATCTCTCTGCTGTTTACTGAGTGATTCTGAGCCAACCATTGAGCATCATGGTAAATTAATAGTTTATCATCTTTGGAACAACACCATTATCATTATTGAGCTTCCATCAAAGAAGATGCACAGAACTTGGTAAAAAGACATAGGTGGGATTGAACAGAAAAGGACAGTTCTCTGCTCTCAAGAAACTTTTCTAGGTCACCACTTACATGGTCATAATAAAAAGATAAAGAAAAACCATGACTAGATTATTCATGCATCTTGAGGAGAGACCCAATTCAGTGGCCAAATAGGCAGTTCCAGGAAGTTTTCATAAAGTTCACATTTTGGAGTGAATCTTTTAGTTGAGTCTTTCCATCATGTTGAAATACAGAAATGTTCAGAAACTAAGTGCAATAATTAAATTTATTAAAACAACCAATGAAAATCTATCTCCTTATCATTCTAGAGCAATAGTTTAAAGGTAGGCATTTTATGATTTAAATGTATAATTACATTTTAAATTCCCTTAATTACATGGATTAATGCCATTGTTACTTGCTGTTAAACATTTATGAACCACAAAAGTGACAAAATTATTTAAAGAATGTTGGATGGAGTCTTAATTTTATGTGTCACTTAAGTGTTAATCTCATGCAACCAACATAACAGCCAAAAAATTAAAAACAAATTTATTCTGAAAATTATTTGAATAAGAAGTACACTATAAAGTGGTTATGCTAACTAGAACTATAAGCTACATGTTACTGTCACATTTCTGAGGAAGAGATTCTTTATTGGTATCTTTTTAAAAGTGTGTTTCAATTTTGCTTTTAAATGAACAGTGGAAAATATATTAATATTCTTGCTCTTTAACTGTAATGTTCTGGATTAATCGATGGGAACATCCCCACTGTGCCACACAGCCCGCCCCCCCAAAAAAAAACAAAACCAGGAAAGGATTTAAAAATTCATTTAGAAAATAGTCTCGATTAGATAAGTATTACAAAGTAATGTATTAGAAGTCACTGTATTACATTATGAAATTTAGGTGAACCTATAATATGCATGCAAAATACACAATAAACTGCAAACCTAATATAACAAACGTGAAATTTCTTTACAATAGAAAAACACTGAATACTTTAAAGAGCAGTATGGGCTACTGTACTTGTCTTTTCCCCCAGGGGTCTCAGGATCTAAATTAGGATGAGGTTCCAAGAGAACATGTGTTGGGTGGTCCCATCCACAAAGCTAGAACATAATTTGTCATAAATCTTTGTTTAGAAATGGAACAAGGGGGATGCCCTGGGTCAGGCTGGAATTGGCAGGACTGTGTGGAAACGTGCCCACATGGCATGGTATCTAGCAGAGCCAGTACTTCTAGGCCTTTGGTTTTCTTGAAATTACAGGTAGTGAATTCAACATCCAGTCTCTGCCTTTATAGAACAGGAACCTTGGGACACAGTATTCTTTCATGTAGACTTATTTGTGATCCATATTATAATTTGTATTTTAGTTACAAGAAAAATTATAAAAATATAAATATATATAATAAAACATATGTATCAGTATTTTAATTTAAAAACTTCCTAATAATTTCCACAACTTAAAAAGAATTTTATGTTTATACCCTCAACAGGAAATAGAATGCACTAGACAAGGATTTTTTAAATGATGGTGACATCATTGCTGGCTTTTAATATTCCATTTTACCCTTACTAGGCAATCTGGTAATGTCTGGGGGGAAATGGAATATGTTGGGGGAAGATATGGTAGTTTTGAAAGTTATTTGGCTCCATTCAGGAACAAACGTTCATTTGTCAAGGAAATATTTATCATCTCTTTGTGAGAAACTGTGGACATTCCTCAGTCTCAAGGAAGTTTCAGGCCATCAGTGGAACACAGAAATAGAACAATTTCTTGATTCAATAATTCTTTACTGAATACCTACTAAGTACCAGGCATTGTCCTAGGCCCTAGGTATTCAGTGATAAACAGGACGTCCACAGCTCCTGTGGCATGGAGTTTATACTTGATCTAGGAGGGCAGCCAGTATGCAAAATCACATATGTAATCTTCCAAAGGTAGTGCTCTATAGTATGAAGGAAATTAAATCAGTACGAGGGGATGGAGGCTGACAAATGATTTTCTTACAAGACAGAGAATGTTAAGTGCCTTAAGAATGGTATCAGTCTCTCAGTTCTCTGCAGGTCCAGGAGAACAAGAGCATTTATGGCTGTGGGGAATTGGGAAACTCTTTTTGGAGAGGCTGAAACTTAAGCTGGTCCTTGTTGGATGAGAATGAACAAGTCATGTTTGTATATGACAGAGGATGGAAATAAGAGTTTCTGTTCAGAATTTACTAGAAAAGAGAAGGGGACCTTTATAGGACATTGAAGGAAAAGAGGGGAATTTGGATTTGACATTTTATGTGGTTTCAATAAACTGAAGGGTTTGGGCTGAGGAATAGTGGAGTATGTGGGATTTTTCTAGCCTCCGTGTTTGCGTGGAGTGGATGAGAAAGAGGCCACCTGACGGGCTGTTATGACAATGAAGAAGTGAGAAGACTATGTAAATTTTCTGCTTGGGCAAGCAGTGACTATTTCAAGATTTATTTAAGGGCTACTATGTGAACATGCGTTTGGGTGGATGGACCACGTGATCTCCTGACTCATGAAAGCGGTTCACAGACCAGAAAGTTTGAGAATCACTGTCCTAGGGCTTCCCTGGTGGCGCAGTGGTTGAGAGTCCGCCTGCCGATGCCGGGGACACGGGTTCGTGACCCAGTCCGGGAAGATCCCACATGCCGCAGAGCAGCTAGGACGGTGAGCCATGGCCGCTGAGCCTGCGCGTCCGGAGCCTGTGCTCCGCAACGGGAGAGGCCACAACAGTGAGAGGCCCGCGTAAAAAGAATCACTGTCCTAGGTTCGGTATGCTGGCTGTGGTTTACGTGATTACCTACATTCTTCAACAGGATTTGATCAGGAAATACTTTAAAAATTAAATATCAATAGAGCACCAAGAAGAACTCATCAGATAACAAACGTTTTTTGGACATACATAGGCAGCCAAAAATGGTTCCATAGATGAATTACTTATAAAAGAAATGGCTACCACTTAACTCATATCTCATTATGTAAGAAACAAATACATGTTAACATTATAGGACAGGGATGGATAACATAAACTAGTGATCAGCAAATAATGACCTTCAACTCTGTTTGTTAGTAAATGTTGCCTGTGAATCAAGGTGCCAATCAGACATAACACATGCATGTTACAGGTGATGGTGCAGGAATGACGCATCATTTTTTAAAGATAGATCACTGCATGAGAGCAATGATGTAGATGTGTTTGCTAATGACAGAACCAGCTTGTGTGATTAGTATTCATTTTTTGACAACCACCATATTGAAGGGAGGTTTTCCATAACATTTTTCTGATCTGTTGACTATGAACTTGAAGATTCACACTCTTATTAAGTTGATTCCTATCTCCATCTAGATAAACAGTAGAGAAGGAAAAATCCCATTTTAATTATAATTTCCTTAGACTTTCTAATTGAAGTGTTGTATTTTATTTTTTGACTCAATATACAGGCCCCTCTTATCCATTGTGTAAGTGAAGGTTTTCACCTTTTTAAATAATAAGGGTATGTTAATTATTGGAGTGCACAAATCCTAGCACTAACCCCACTTTTGCAGGAATTCTGATAGTTTTTGTACACTGGTTTTTGTAGAAATTCTGACCTGACTTTCAAGGTTTAGTGCACTTACTGCTAAAAATGATGTTTGATTTCTAAAAGCTGTCTGGTTTAACAGGATCTTCATAATGTCCTTCTATATTTTCATCAAGTTTAAAGAACATGAGTTTGAGTATCCTGAAAGGGAATCTGACTCTCTTGTTAGCAATATGTTAAGCAACTAAGCTTGCATCATTTAAAAATATTTTTATTCTTCTGTTTGGAGATCAACTTCTTTTTAACTTCAGAGATATTATCGTATACTTAAAATTCTTCGTGACCTTCCTTTCCAAGGTATGTCCTGCCCTTGCTGTTTTTTCTCTCTTCTTACCTTAGCTCACAAAGCTGGTATCACTGTAGTACAACTAACGCTTGCTTCTGTTCGTTGAGCTTCCATGGTCTCTGGTCCACCTGCCACTCTCTGCAGGCTGCTGGAACACATTTCATCACAGCCTCTAGTAGTCACAGAAACAGTTGGAAAACTGCATCCTTTATACTAAATATTGGCCACCAAGCTGGCAAAAGGGGAGAACTTACAACCTTAAGTTAACTTCTCTAAAATCTTGTTTAGGGAGGCAATGATTTATTGAATGTTAATAAATAACTATAATTTAGTAACTCTTTTATGAACTATCTTTACAGAGTCCATAAGAATCTGTACTGTGCCTAACTTCTAACATTTTGCTTTGTATTTTATTAATTGGTGGAATCACATTGAGTTTAAAAAATTAACCTTAGACTTCAAATCTTTCACATCTCTATGGGTCTGTTTGTGTATAATAATCAGAGTTGGCCTTTAAAATTCTCAGCCAATGAAGCAAGTGTGCAGTTTTTGGTAATATGCATTTTTACGTTGTCTATAATTGTTTCTCACTAGACTCGAAATAGCATGAATTAAGAGAGAAAAACCCTGGTCTTGGCTTTCTATTTGCTACCTCTCCCTCAGCACTCCCCGGAAACCTAAAAACAAGTGGGGTCTTTGTCTTTTGTCATCAGACAGTTTCAATGAATAGAGGTTGATAACTAAAAATAAGACTTCACATCCTAAGAAAAAAGTACAGGAGAATTGTAGAGCTGCATAGAGTACTGCATGAGAATCCTGCCTTAGAAAGTGGAGAGCCTTGTGCTGAAAAGCCACTGAGAGCCCTTGAGTGGGAGAATTTTGTTTTTCTGTAGATAGCATGTTACCAATTACATCAAGAAGAGTATAGACGTCTTGTTAGTTGATAAATGGAGGTTGGAATCCCTTTCTAGCTTATTTTATGGTATTTGTTCACAATATTTACCTTCCTAAATTGATTCAGCATAATCTTCACCTCAGCTTTCCTTTATTTCTGGAAGACATATAGATAATGTGGTACTTTTATGAAGCCTTACATGGCATCAAAAAACTGGTTTTTGCCTTAGCTCAGCAGAGCAGCAAGATTATATTAACATAGAGTTTGGAACATTTGAGTTCCCATAGGGTACAGAGTGTGGCTGATATGACATGACTTGCCTTCAACAGTTGTTTTAACAAGATATCCTTCCTATACAATATACTGAGCTGAAAGGCATAACTGAGTAATGTTAGCAAGAAACACTGTTGGCAAAATTCTTGACTTTCATCTTTATCTGATTAATCCAAAGCAATGTATTACTTACAAAAGTATTTTCAACTGAATATATATGACATATTTATTTTTCAAATGTCTGTAACTTTACAAGAACTATTTTTGGTGTGTGATATTTTTATTCTACAAAAGTGTTTCCAGATTCACAGCACAAGCAGAAAGATGTCCGGGGCTTTGGATGTCTGGTTTAAAGAGGCCTGACGCTATTCATTCGTGTAATAACTACTGAGCATCTCCTAGGTGCCAGGCACTGAGGATGCAACAGTGGATAAAAGGGGCAAAAGTGTGGGCCCTTATGGTACTTACATTCATGTGGGGATAGCAGACAAGAAGCGAATGGACCAATTGTAGAATACATAAGGAGATAAGTGCTGTAGGGATGACATGAGCAGGAAACTGGGCTAGGAGTCCCAGAAATGGGAGTGGGGTTTGCAGTGTTAAATGGGGTGGTCAGAAAAAAACCTCACTGTGAAGATGACAATTGAACGAAGTTCTGAAGGAGATTTTAGAGCAAGCTCTGTTTATACCCTTACTTCACCATTTGGAAATGTATGAGTCCCGGTCGGCTGACTGTCTTGCTGATGCCCACTCTCTCCAGAGATGTTCTTTCCTGCGCCCTGTATTTAAATTTTCTCTCTGATGCCTTATGTTCTATTTTATATTGTTCTATTTGGGGAGGAAAAATGTATTCTATAGAGCACTGAGCTCATTGGATGAAAGATGCTATGATTTTTTTAAAGAAAGCATAAATCAAGGTTCCCTAAATATTCCGAATTGCACCTTACTGAGAAATTGTTTTTTGTAAACGTTTAAAATGGTAAAAGAAAGCTTTCCACTCTAAAAATGGTATTTTTACTAATTTACTAATTAACACTTTTCTTCTGCTTAGCACTTTCAAGACCTGATTTAATTACAGTTTCTAGTACCTTAAATAGTGTTTTAAAGTGAGTCAGTGTTGCTTTGCTCAAAACATTGAAGTAAGTTTTTTGCCCTTTTAGGCATCAGTTAATATGAAATGTCTCATTTATTTTCACTGCCAGAATCCTCATCGGAAATAGAGGTAGTTCTGTTACTTGGATGATGGAACCGTGACTAATCAGGGAAATGTTAGATGTACATTTGCTTCACAATCCCAAGGATAGGGTTAATGGAGCATTTTTTCCTTAGTAATATGCACGTAGTTCTGATTTGGCTCTGGGCTTGGAAATAAAATGTGAGAAGCACCAATTCTCCCATTTATTCTGAGTTTGGAGACTGCATTTGAATTGGCTCTCAAAATATTGAGAGAATTCCTCCTCTGGAGAGGTTCCTGCATTGCTATCTCTGGTAATCAATCAATTGAGAATCATTTGGTAAACTGCACACTAGCATGTTCTACCAAAAAATAAAGCCATGGGAACCACAGATTTTCAAAAACAATAAAAATTATATATGAATTAAGAAATAGCAAAATGTTTGGAGTTTTATCAGAATTTTTCTCTTTGAATGAAAAAGCCTTAGAATAACCTAATTGTAAAATTAAGTTGATCTGTATTGAAGGTGGGGTAGAAGAAATTCCTGGAGAGCAAACTGTTATTTCCCAGCATTGTTTCTTTCCTGGTAGAAGTCACATAGAAATAGGGAGAAAGAAGATGATGCAAATGTGCAATGTCGCGTTTATGTTTCTTAAATCAGTAAAATTTGGAGACATTAAATTATTTAGAATAAGGATTTCTCTTACGAGCTAATTAGATTTAATATCAGAAAGTAACTGGGAATTGCTTCAACTCATATTTCTAACAAGTTGTGTGAGGCCTCTGGAATTTACATTCCCAAATGGAAACGTGTAACTGCTATTTTGTTGGTAATACCTGCCTTCTCTGTGACTCTCAAACTCCAGTTTTCTGTGCTAGTGATTGTGTATGTACCTTCAGACACACAGTAGTTGGAGATGGTTTAGATTGCTTTCTTCTGTACCCATTGTGGGGTTATTGGCAGCACTGTTCCTTCACTGAAGGGAGAGATAGTTATTTATACAAAAAATACTTTCCTTTGATTACAGTGTTTTTCTCCAAAGTAGAACTCTCTCTCATGTATACCTCACGTATACATATAGTTTCAAGATTCCTTGTAATTGTGCTTTTTCTTGGACTGAATTTTTCTTATGTGCACAGCCCTTTTGGGCAATAAGATTTATAAAATTTAAAAAACATGTTTCTTATCCAACAGGAGTTACATATAACGTTGCTGGGGAGACAAGGTATGGGATCATCATTTTTTAACTGGTTCAACCTGATGATTTTGCAGATGAATAAAGTCAAATATACTGGGAATCACAGATAGCTGAGAAATAAGTGGTAGCAAGTAGGGGAATGGATATGCAATTTATGCAATTAAGTGTTACAATGAGCATTGCCAACAGTCAGAACAGTGAAGTTCAGAGAACTGTGAAAGTTGGAGAAAGTCTTTATAAGAGAAAATGAAACTCAGTTCACTGCAGAGGCTTTGGGGGATGGGTAAACATTTGCGATGAGAACATCAGGAACAAACATTTTGAGGCAAAACTGAGCAAAGCCTGGTTACATTCTAACGTGGACAGGAGGAAGCCATGGGGGGGTTGCTGCATGAGAAATGAGTGCCATCACAGTGTCGGAGAGAAGCACTGGCAGGTAGGGAGCCCATCCTGAGGCTGTTGAGATCTTTGAAAGCTTGCTTCTTCTGTTTACACTTTACTCTGGTTCTTTGTTAAGAGCTGCTTAATGAAGGAAATGTCATGCTTGCTTTTTCGCCTCCTTTGGCTCTTTGAATGCTGTTTCCCAAAGTGTGTTTCATGGCTGTTAATAGGTGTTGTTTGAAAAATGGGTGGTGGTTTGGTAGACACTGGGTTAAACAAGCTCAGGGAAGCTTCTTTACCAGTATTGTATGTTGCTAATGAGCTGAGGCACATTGTGAAATTACTGGAGGGGAACTGTGACAGATAGCTTTCCCCAAATACATTTGTCCTATAGAACTCTTCATTCTAAAGCATTACGGGCCTAGAGGCCCTTGGAGCACCTTTATAAAGTGATAGATGAGAAATCACTATCATTTTTGAAATTTTAAAATAAAACCACAAATTAGTGCAGGCCTATAGAACTGAAATATCTACCAAGTTTAAGAGTGAGGAAAAGAGGCCAACGCTTCTCAGCTTATTCTCCAGTAGTCAAGTGTCTGTGAGCCCATCATCTACAAAACAGGAGGAGCTGTTCCAGCTCTCATTTAAACTTGCCACCTTGCCTTGCTTAGGAGGGGTTCCCACATACTGCAAAGAGTTTATTTTGTGTAAATAGAGACTTTTCCTACTTCACCAAGTGAGAAGGAATCATCATTAGGTCTTTTTCTCCCTGCCCTGCAGCCCATTTGCACAGCTTCTATATGCTGAAGACGATTTCCCCCAACTTTCAAATCCCCTGGTTTAACCCTTTTGTGCCTGTCGTTTAAACTGGATTGAGAATTGCTGCTGTCCAGACCTGACTGAACTTCTGATTCAACCCGCCTCTCTCTCCCCACCTTTATTCACCAGAACTTAGAGCACTTGTCCAGTCTCATGGCCCAGAGGAAACACCTCTTCACAGCTCTGGGTGTTCATGAATCAACTTCTATTGAACCACTTTTGTATGACAATCTGTGGGGCACACTTGTGTATTTTGGGTTATTTTGGTGCTAGCAAAATGGAGGGCTATGGAGAGCAAACTTACATTGTTATCTTAGGCTGATTTGCAGGACTTTTTCCAGGAAGGCCGAACTTGCCATGATTTCTCTTTAAAAATTTATTAAAAGATCAATTGTCCCCAATGAGTAGTCATGCCAGTGAGAAATAAGCACTGTTACAGCATCCATGGAAAGGAAAATTGTGTTATAAATACAGTTGGTGCTCAGTGAATAGTGTTGACTGACTGGTTTGTGGATGGCTCAAGAGAATCGAGGTTGGGCCAATGAAAATTGGGATATAAGCCTGATTGAAAATTTTTAAATGCTTGGATCTCATTGTGTTCTTTGAGAGAATCACACTGAAGGGAAAATTTTGATCTATAAGCCATAGAGACATGGAAAGTCTTAAAAGATGGGGGCGGCATAGCAGAGGAAAGGCACAGAAGACTGGAGTTAGTTTAAAAAAAAGAAAGAGCTAATGTGACTTGGGAAGGCCCTTTAGACTTTATTTTTGAAAATTTATTTTTTCTGTAGACTTTTTGACAGTTTGACTTGAGAGAATTTTCCAGACCCTGTCCAGTTTACTCTTTTGTACTGGTTTCATTGTAGTATATTCCCCCACTTGTGTTTCATCCTGTTGATTTGATGTTTCCCTTGTAAGTTTCATGTTGTAAAGTTTAAAAGACTGGAATGAATTGTATTTATCAAAATTTCAGAACTTAGCACTAGACCTCAAACAAGCAGTTGCTTAAATATTCTTAAGATAGTCAGTGTAAAGCAGTGGTTAGAAATACAGCTTTGGGCCTGACCTACGTTTCAAATCTCAGCTCCTCTTGCCTTTCTGACTTGGGGCTGTTGCTGAGTCTTTCTTAGCCTTTTTTCTCTTTGGTATTATCCAAATAACAATGCCTACCTTATGGACAGTTGTGAAGTTTAAATGCCCTGTTGTATGCTAAGTTTTTAAACATTTAGCACAATATATGACATTTAATACTCTGTAAACTGTAGCTGTTATTATTCAAAGTAACTTTGCCTTCAGTTATCTAGAGCAGAGAAAAAGATGAATCCTTGATGCAATGATGTAAGGGTAGAGATCATAAAATATGGCCATTAGAGTTGTGTCCAATTCACTGAAGATCCAAATGGACCTTACCAGAAGTAGTAGCTATACTAGCAAATGAGAAAATCACAATCTAGATAAGGAGAGAGTTGTGTTCTTGAACCGTGGGGATGATGGGAATCTCCAGTTCATAATTCTCTCTCCCCATTAGGCTTAACATATCATAAGTTTCTTTCCATTTAGGATTGTTGCTTCAGAAGGAGGGGGTGATGGAGCTCTCTCTTTTACTTCCAGAGGAAACAGTGTAGAAAGAGGGGGTGTAAAATAGAGCAGTTTAAAAGCTCTATTCTATATTTTCCTTCAAAATCTTAACACTTTTTATCTGTATCAATACTAGTCATCCTTTCATTGAGAATTACTGTGTCTGGGATTTAGGAGCCCCTCAAAGGTTTGAAGGATCTCCAGTCAATGTATTCCTGAGCACAGAATCCCATTGGGTTCCTCAGTGTGAAGAGGCACTGTAGAGGCCCCAGGGGTTGCTAGTAAAAATGTTAATTACTCTCTATCTCATCCTTTACCTGCAGCGATTGAGCAGGGAATCCATACTCTTCTAGAAGACCATTAAGTCTTAAGAACTGGGGTTAATACTGTCATTCCCTTGAGGTGATGTAGTCATATCATCAAAAGCAAACAAACAAAAAAGGTTTTATTTCCGAATTTTAGACTATGAATTGAATTGACCTTAACTAGATTTAATGCCATCAATCTCACCATCAGTTTTGATTAAATACTATCAGTAATAATGTTTAGTTAAAAGAAATCATAGTGTATGTAGCTGAGATAATCTCAGAACTTTATCTATGCTTTGATCTGTATTAAGTACAGACTGGGAGGGGGGCAGTCATGTAAATTTCCTGGTTTAATGAGGCTTTCCCTGAGGTCAGTCCAAAGGAAGGCTTTGGAGTGGGTGTGCCATTTTCCCCCAACAATTCATTAATGGCTAGTTAAATCTAATGCGAGAAGACCTTAGTTTAGGAATGAGTTATATTCTATGAGTTAGGAAATTAGTGGTTTCGAATCCTAAAAGAATTTTACTCCTCAAACAGTGTTACAGGTGGAAGGTAGGCTAAGCTATAATCAAATAATAATAATAAAACATTCCTTGACTCTCCCTACCCTGAGTCTCTTGGCAAGCAAGTCCTGAGAACTTCTGTGCAAGCCTTGGAATATGCAAGAAGGGAGGTGGGCAGGAAAGAGGGGAGGCCCTTGAGATTACTTTGAGTGTAGAGAGGGAATAGCCAGTTCTGTGGCAATGAAGTTGATGATGAAAGTGAAGAATGGAAACCAGCTGCCCTAATAGGAGATAACATCTATGAACTGCAGTACTGGAGAGCATATGTTGGTTCCTTGGGAAATCCGTATCAGTACAGTGATGGGAAAGCAATACAGTGATCTTGATAGTAATGGCTTTGGCATAAGATATGAAAAATATTTGACACCAGGTTATTTCAGTGGTAGTGAAGCTAAAGTTTGCCTTCATCCAGAAGGGGCTTGTAGTTCTGGACTTCATTCTCCTGCAACCTAGCATAAGAAAAGTGCAGAGCACACATACTATATATGAAAATTATCCTGTGCTGCCTTCTCCCTTACCTGCTTCTTTGGTACCAAGTCCTATGAGATTTGTCTATTCCAAGATAATTCTTGTATTCTAGTTCTTCTCAGTGATCAGGAAGCAGGGTGAGAAAACATTGTTTCAAACGGAGGCAAATCCTATACAGACAGGAGGGCTTCCAGTTACTAAAATTATTTCCTTGTTCGCTTACAGTCCACTTAACCTGTTAGGTTGAAAATGAAATATCTGAAATGTATTAACCTGGAAGAGGCTATGAGGAGGAGAAACAGGAGTAATTCTTTATTCACAATCAGCTAATTACTCTGTAAAGCCACCTCACCTCCTATGGTATGATAGTCTCCTCCGAAAGAGAAGGATTCATTGGTCATTCTAATGAAACTCACTGAAATGCTTGATTTTTCCCATTTGCATGGGAAAATCTATTCTTCCTTCCCATGGAATAATTCATCCATAGTGACCCCAGTTGGCTAGTCGTGTGATTAAACCAAGAGGTTTGTGGATCTTCAATGCAAGCAGAGTCCCTTTTTTTCTAGCAGATTTATGCCTCAGAAATCGAACTATTAAAATATTAAGTGCGCAGTTTTTCTTGTGAAAAGACAGTTTATGTTGGTATTGTTTCATTTTTTAATATAGTAAGATACAACAACCAACACTAGTATGTGAGCAGACATTTTGAACTGAATTCATTATCTTTTATTTTAGATTTATGCTGAAGTATTATTATGATCGAAAGTATTATAGTTACTTTCACATGAGCTAAAACTCAGCTGTAACAATTCATTGACTAAATATTATGGTGGTAGTCAACTTTCAGTTGGAAGTGTTAATTATTCACCTCATAATGCACTCATAAAAAAGATTTACCAACAGTCTCCCAGGAGTAGAAAGCATATTGTCTCTTGGCATATTTTATAAACATGCTTTCCCTACACTCCCAGTACAAGGTTATTACACTTTCTCTTCTGTGACACTCACAAAGGCTGAAGATACTCACACAGGATTGAACGTGTCATTATTTGTGAAAAAATGATGTATAGTTTTCTTCAACTTAATGGTCATTGGAGGCTTTATTTAATTGACTTTATGTGTTAAAGAAATCTTGATTAAGCAATTACAGATATTTTCATGTATATATGTATGATAACATACATGCTATGTTTTGATTGATCAATTTCTTTACATTCCTCTAATAATTTAAAACTTAAGTAAAAAAGGTTTTTTTCAGATTTTGTGTAAGATTTTTGTTTTTAGGATAGTAGTATTACATGGGAAAAAACACGTTTTGGATTTCTAATATTTTGGATACTATTTTGGACTTCTAATTCAGAGACCAGGCCCAGACCTCAATTTGAGTTTTCTCACAATAGACTGCAGTCAGGTCAGGTACATGCTAGGGATACAGCTAAGTATTTTCAATTTTGGTTTTAAAATCTCCATCGCATTATGCCACCTTTTCCTCTTCTTAACTCCAAAACTTACCATTATTTTTTGGGGTTTCATTATTTAGTTGCTGCTTCCCAGTTATTCAGTGTATCCTTCTAAATCTATCTTCTTTCATTTGTTAGTATCAGACAATAATTGTAATGATCCCTCTTATTTTTTTCATGCATTGTTGTCTCATTTACTTTCTTCTGAGATTCCTAATGTTGGAAGTTATTTCTTCTAGATTGATAATGGGTGGGATGGGGGGAGGGTGGGAGGGAGGTCCAAGAGGGAGGGGATACATGTATACATATAGCTGATTCACTTCATTGTACAGCAGAAACTATGTACAGCAGAAACTAACACAACATTGTAAAGCAATTATATTCCAATAAAAAAATTCCTAATGATGTTTTAAAATATACTACCTGATTAAAAGTTTTTATTTTTTGCTTGTTTGTCTTTTTACTCTACTCAACTGGTCCAATTTACTTTTCTTCCTTTTATTTTCTAACTTTTAAATATATCTTTCCTTTTGATTACAACTCATATCCTGTTGTGTCTGAAATCCTCTGCTTTCCCATGTGGTCTACATACCTGTCTTTGTTTTCCTCCCTCCTTTTCTTTCATTAATAATTACTATTCATGTTTGTTTGCTAATTTTTGGGGGGGGTTTTGGCATAACTACCTGCCTTTTATGTGTCAGTTAAATTTGTGATTCCATATTGCTTTGTTTCGGACTCTGTGCCTATTTTCTCCAGTTACAATGCAACCATCTTGTTTCTCTGGATGTCTAAATGACAGCAACCAGTCTCACTATTAAAGCAGAGGCTTCCTTTATCATTCTGTAGGATATGGTGATTTCTAGGCCATTGGATCTTTCTGGGGCTAGACCATCTCACAAGCACAGCTAGGGTAATAGGGTCTAGTTTACTTTCCCTAGGACCAATACATAAACAGCTTTTGGTTGTTCCTGATGACCGATGTTACCCTGTTGTTCTGTTACTGTGATGGGTTCTCATGATCAGGGTTTGGGAATTCCTATGGAGACCTATTGTCTCAAAAAAGTTAATATACTTAGGATCTTTGTTACTGAGTCAGGCTTTCACCAAGTGAGGATTTCAGTTATAAAGAAAGAAGTGGCAGAAATTAATAGATCAGTAATATAAGACAAAGAACAGAGGCAAATAAATGATGGCAAGCCTAATCTCTTAAAATCTGAAATGTAAATTTATAAATCCTTTTGCCACTTTGTACCGAGTATCCTTTATTCTGATCTAAAATGAATTCCAATATTTGACCTTGGAAGATTTCTTGTCATTTTGTTCCAACCCTTTTTAATGAAATACAACCTTACCTTTCTTCTCCTTTCCTACCATATAACCTTTCCTATTAGTATGGCCTGGTGAATATAGACATTCATTTGAGGTTTTTCTAAGAGTTAGAGAAGTTGCAGAGGAGGTTTGTCACTTTTTTAAATTTGCTAATCTCCCATGCATTGCACAAGATTCTAGCATTACCCGAAAACAGAGCCCAAGGGATGGGGCCAGGGCCTCAATTTGAGTTGTCTCACAATAGTCATACTACAGTTAGGGCTAGGTCCATGCTAGGGACAAAGCCAAGTATTTTCAATTTCAATAAAAGAGGCAAAAACATTAAACAGGGCATGGGAATCTAAATAAAATGGTTATTACATATAATCCCCTAACATAAAAATATATTTTAATATATAAAATATTTTAAATATATGAAGTATATATTAATAAATATTAGAGAGTTCATGCCCAGCATTTCTCCCAGACTAAATTAAGCCACGCTTAGTATATTGTGTTAATTTGATAGAGAATGTTTGTTTTCTGATACTGTATTAAAAATTAGGGAACAAAAAAGCTAATGACTTCTGTGCAGATGATCACTTTAATGCTAGAAGTAGTAAGTACCTCACCTTATTGCAATGCAATTTTTTAATAGATTTTTGTTTATCCAGATGATTAATTGAAAATCCATTCATATTTGGTTAACCGTTTTAAACTAATAGAAATAAATTTCTGATTAAAATTGTCAGAAGTAATTTTCGTAGGACAAGTTTAGAGGAAAGCAGGAGTATATTGTTAATGCTCAGAGTGGTTGGGGGAACGATTTAATGTTAGGCAAGTATTGAACCCTTGTACACACATAAATATACCCTTCAAGCAAAGAGGTAAGAGCATCTCACTGAAAAGAGTAAAGTTCTAGAAGTTTAAACTGTGTCATTCTAATGAAAGCTTAGGATATCAACACAGATCAGTTTTCCTGGCAATAAGAGTACATTTTAATAGGTCCCTAAGGTACTTACAGTGAAAAATAAGGAATGTGTTTATATTGTCTTCATACTTGAATGGAGCTCACGATGTCCTTAGTAGGTACCTTACCCCCTGGGACCCACTGTGTTTAACAGCAGTGAGCATCTCCACAATTTAGGGTGGTTTAGAATGTGGCTAACAATTAAAAAAGAAAAGGATCTGAAATGAAGATGAGCAATACAGTTTACCAAATGCCCCGTAGCTTATAAAGCAAGTAGCCTCCATTAAAATCACACTTTTGAGGAAAAAAGTCGATTTATTTTTATTTCTTGATACCATCAACTATGTGGACAATACATAATTATTAGAAAGTGGAAATTAAAAGAGATGCATTCAATTTTCAAACTACTCACTTTATGATCTTTAAACTTTTTTCTGTTTTATATATGATAAATCAATACTTTAACAGTGAAGAGTTTCAATGTAAAATCCCTGATTTTCCCTCTGTATTAATGGCCACAATTTTTATTTTTTTAACATCTTTATTGGAGTGTAATTGCTTTACAATGGTGTGCTAGTTTCTGCTTTATAACAAAGTGAATCAGTTATACATATACATATATCCCCATATCTCTTCCCTCTTGCGTCTCCCTCCCTCCCACCCTCCCTATCCTACCCCTCTATGTGGTCACAAAGCACTGAGCTGATCTCCCTGTGCTATGCGGCTGCTTCCCACTAGCTGTCTATTTTACGTTTGGTAGTGTGTATATGTCCATGCCACTCTCTCGCTTTGTCACAGCTCACCCTTCCCCCTCCCCATATCCTCAAGTCCGTTCTCCAGTAGGTCTGTGTCTTTATTCCTGTCTTACCCCTAGGTTCTTCGTGACATTTTTTTTTCTCTTAAATTCCATATATATGTGTTAGCATATGGTATTTGCCTTTCTCTTTCTGACTTCACTCTGTATGACAGATTCTAGGTCCATCCACCTCATTACAAATAGCTCAATTTCATTTCTTTTTATGGCTGAGTAATATTCCATTGTATACATGTGCCACATCTTCTTTATCCGTTCATCCGATGATGGGCACATAGGTTGCTTCCATGTCCTGGCTATCGTAAATAGAGCTGCAATGAACATTTTGGTACATGACTCTTTTTGAATTATGGTTTTCTCAGGGTATATGCCCAGTAGTGGGATTGCTGGGTCATATGGTAGTTCTATTTGTAGTTTTTTAAGGAACCTCCATACTGTTCTCCATAGTGGCTGTACCAAATCACATTCCCACCAGCAGTGCAAGAGTGTTCCCTTTTCTCCACACCCTCTCCAGCATTTATTGTTTCTAGATTTTTTGATGATGGCCATTCTGACTGGTGTGAGATGGTATCTCATTGTAGTTTTGATTTGCATTTCTCTAATGATTAATGATATTGAGCATTCTTTCATGTGTTTGTTGGCAATCTGTATATCTTCTTTGGAGAAATGTCTATTTAGGTCTTCTGCCCATTTTTGGATTGGGTTGTTTGTTTGTTATTGAGCTGCATGAGCTGCTTGTAAATTTTTGAGATTAATCCTTTGTCAGTTGCTTCATTTGCAAATATTTTCTCCCAGTCTGAGGGTTGTCTTTTGGTCTTGTTTATGGTTTCCTTTGCTGTGCAAAAGCTTTGAAGTTTCATTAGGTCCCATTTGTTTATTTTTGTTTTTATTTCCATTTCTCTAGGAGGAGGGTCAAAAAGGATCTTGCTGTGATTTATGTCATAGAGTGTTCTGCCTATGTTTTCCTCTAAGACTTTTATAGTGTCTGGCCTTACATTTAGGTCTTTAATCTTTGAGTTTATTTTTGTGTATGGTGTTAGGGAGTGTTCTAATTTCATACTTTTACATGTAGCTGTCCAGTTTTCCCAGCACCCCTTACTGAAGAGGCTGTCCTTTCTCCACTGTACATTCCTGCCTCCTTTATCAAAGATAAGGTGACCATATGTGTGTGGGTTTATCTCTGTGGCCACACATTTTATCTTGCTTAATTGTGTGATGAAGGAAGATTAACAGATATAATTACTAGCTTCAAATGAAATGAGCAGTGTACAAATTCACTGCAGCCACTATTACGGATTCAGAAACCTCTAATCTGATTTTTGCTTTAAATTTTGTTTTTTCCCATGTTAGAACATATGTATCTTGGTTTTTTTTTTTTTTTTTGTCATGCAGTTGATGCTTTTCTGAAAGGTTTTAATGGATATGATTTTTAGAATATGCAGTTACTCACACAGATTTTATAAAATAGTGCATATATAGAATTGTGGAATTACCATTTTATTTCAAGCTGGCAGAAAAGTAGTTAATGTAAGTGTTGGGACATTAAACAAGTGACAGCAGAGCTCTAGATGACCATCAAACTGACATTTAAAATATTACTAGTCTGACTTTACAATCTTTGAGTTTTAAATCTCCAAAGTTGGAGGCTGTGCAATGGGTTTCATACCTTTCAGTCGTGGAAAGGTAGGAGTGCAGTGTGTGTGTGTGTGTGTGTGTGTGTGTGTGTGGTCTGAGTTTTTGTGGACGTGATCTGAATTTAATCTGGGGAAATTAATTCCCTAAGCTGCTGGCAGGCAGCATGTACTTGTTAATTATTCAGGTGGATGACAAATGCAGAGCAGAGGTTCTCGCAAAGACAAAGTTTGTATGATGCATGTTTAGTAACTGATAGGCCTGACATTCCGTGGTGTCTTATTCAGTGCTAATCCTAATAAGCTGCCTGGTGAGATGAACGCCTTTCTCCTAGGCTCTGCGGAAAAAACAGAGATCTGAAAGAACTTCATTATGGCAATAAGTCCTGTGCTTCGTGGTTTTCTTGGTGAAAAGGTATCTTGTCCAGATGAATAACAGCAGAAAGTCAGGATGCTGGTGTGATATTGAGCCTTAAAGGAAATAAAGGTTTACGCTAAGGCATGGCCATTGTCTCTTTTCTGTTACGAAGGTGATTCCAGCTTAATTTTGTGAATCTAGTGTACATAAAGTATAGATCTTCAAATTAAATCAGTAGTATACCACAGGCAGTGCTATGGTTCTGAGTTTCAGGTTGGAGGGAAACACTCCCTTTCCCCCTCCTGATCTAATACGGTTAGGTTTAGGAAGCTTTCGTACATCCCTGTGCCAATATATTTTATCAGGATGGGAAGATTTCCCACGGGAATCTTGGTGTTATCTTTTTAAAACTTCTAGACCTATCTTTCACAAACTGCCCTCTTTCTGCCATTGCTAAATAAACTATGCAAAGAATTGATTAGGCCAGCTAGAAAGTACTGTTTGGCCAATTCTTAGATATTAGTTGTCATGACTGTATTTAACTCTGCTAGTTTATCTTCCCTCTTCTTAAATGTTCAGGCTTGATTGATGTAACACCCAAATCATAATTTAGCTAAGCCAATTCAGTTTCAAAAAATTGAAGCTAGTTTTTGGACGCTAAAGGTGAGAATTGTGAATGGGTTTAGTACTGAACCATGAATCAAGAGCCCAGGCTTCTAGCTCAGGTCTTATCGTTAGTCAAAGCTGTGACCTATGCATGTGACGAAGTCTTTCCTCATATGGGAAATGATACAGTTGAACTAAACATGTAATCTACATTTCTATGATTAAATTATTTTACTTTTGGTTTTGTGTGGTTTTTTGTTTTTGTTTTTTTTTTTGCATTGTAAACCCATACGCATAGTCTGGCACTCTTTTTTTTTTCATTTTAAAAAATTTATTGGAGGAAAACAAACTCACAATAATTGTCATTTTGCAGGTATCACTTTAAGTGAATAATACTTGAGAAAATTTGATTTTTCTTAAAATACATTCAACTCTGACCTTAATAGAAAATGTGTTTTTCAAAACTAGTTTAAACATTCATACCAGTGATTTTTTAGAGTATTTTTATAAAACTGTGTGCAAATATTAATGATCTTTTAAAAGGAAATTCTATGTTTAATCAGCATGTATCATTCTTTCAATTTTGTAATTTTTATCTCCCACATCAAGTCCTTTTTGTTTAGGAGCAAACTATTTCAAAAACTTATTTTTATTTATTTTTTGCCCTTATACAAAATGACACACTCTTTAAATAAGCAGTTTATAAGGTCAAGAACTCTCTCCATTGCTGCAAGTATGCATGGAAGGCAGAAGGCTCTCAGCCACCTTCCACGAGGGTCATGCATGACCATGGAAGTCTCCCCAGCAGCTCCTCTAAGCTTAGCTTCTCAGCTTGTTCTCTTAGCATTTGACTGTTTGATTCATGTCTGAGGAATATTTTAAATGTCACTTTAATGGTCATCTGGAACTCTGTCACTTGTTTAATGTCCCCAAACTTCTATTAACTACTTTCTTCCAGCTTGGCATAAAAATGGTAATGCTTGTATATAACCAACACCTTAATCAAGAAATAAAACATTACCAGCACCTGAAAGACATGCTCGTGTCCCTTTCAAGTCATTTTCCTTTTCTACTCCAAGAGTAATTCTGTCTCCTAACACCATAGATGAGTTTTTGCTGTTCTTGAACTTCAGGTAAATGGAATCATGTAGTGTGTGTATTCCTTTATCTTTGACTTCTTTTGCTCAACATTGTTTGTGAAATTTAGCAGTAGGCTTATGTACCACTGTCGTTTGTTCATTCTCATTGCTGTATAGTGTTTCCTTTTGAGAATGTACTACAGTTTGTTTATTTTAGTGTTGGAGAGCATCTGAATTATTACTAATAGTGTAGATATGAATATTGTCGTACATGTCTTTGTGGTAACATGTGTACTTATCTCTTCTGGTGTAGATCTAGACGCCTACTTGCTCAGTAATAGGGTATGTATATGCATATCTTTTGTAAATATTGTCAATTTTCCAAAGCGATGATACCAAGTTATACTCCTTTAAGCAATATGAGAATTCCAATGGCTCTGTGTCTTTGCCAACACTTTTTTTCTGTCTTGTGTTTTTAGACATTCTGGTGGATATATGTGATATTGTGGTTTTAGTTTGTAATTTCCTGATGACCAGTGAAGTTGAACACATTTTTGGATGTCCAGTGGCTATTTAGTATCAGCTTTTGTGAAGTGCCTATTCAAGTGTTTTGCCCAATTATTTTTTCTGCTGGGTTATTTATCTGCCTTAAGAAATTAATTTGTGGGAGCTCTTTATATATTTTAGATATATATCTTTGCTAGATGCAAATATCACCTCTCCCTCTGAATATTTCCTTTCCACTCTTCAAATTGTCTACAGATGAATAGAAATTCTTAACTTTAATATAGTGCAATTAATATTTTTCCTACTTAGAAATATTTGTGTTCTATTTAAGAAGTCTTTGCCTACTTCAACATCATGGAGATGTTGATAAGTATTTACTAAAAAACTTTTGAGCTCTCAAACTCTCTGGAATTAATTTTTGTATGTGGCATGAGGTTGGGGCCCATATGGGTATCTAAATAATCCAGCACCATTTATTTAACTGGCATTATCTTCTCCCTCTCCCAGCGGTATTGCCTTTATCATAAATTAGGTTACCATATGTGTGGGCCCAATATCAATTTTAATTCCGCTATTTTATAGACTATTTTTTCACATTTAATATGGGATTACAGAGAGTCCAGTTATAAATGGTAGGCATTTGACTGCTCCAGAGATGATGATAATGATAGTGACAATGGTGAATTCTATATATTGACTACCTACTCTGTGCTAGTGCTGTACCAGACACTTTAAGAAACTGAGACTCAGAAGTCACAGAGCTCATAAGTGGGCATGTAGATTCCAGCCAAGGTCAAATTTCAAGCTCTATTTGGCTATTTAATTCTTAAAATAAGAAGCAAGAAAATGAAACTAGTTACATCAGAATAGATTTTTCATATTTTACCTAACTTGGTAAACGCAGGTTAAGACTCTCAAGTGAGACTGATTGGGAAATAAAATCAGTGAAGCTGTGTAAGTTTGTAGTGGTCTCCCCTTTCCCTCAAGAGTGATGGAACATGAAAACTGGCATTAACTGAAGTTTTCTCATTCTTCAAATTGTCTGAGACTGAAACCAGTTGTGCAGTTTGTGTGCTGCGCAAAGATGCCCAGTCTAGGGGGCTGTTGAGAACTGAGAGTTGGTCCATGTTCCAGGAGCCAAGCCCACGTTCAGGACTCTAAGTCTGTCACAGGAAGAACCTTGAGAGTTTTTTTCAATGTACACAAAAGCCCTGGTACACAGTGTCAGGTCCAGCTCAGCTCAGATCCTGAAGTTCTATCTGGGGCAATGGCGGTTCCCCTGTGGGAGGCCCTGGACAGTTTACTTACATGTGAGCTTGTAGCATGTGCTGCTGGCAGGTGAGCAAGGGCACCTCTGCTGCTGAGTCCGCCTGTGACGCTGCTCAGCTATAGTGAGGGCTCTAGTATAAATAAATGTCATAATTTGCATAGCGTTATAGTACCGTAATTCATTTGGTACTAAATTTGAGAACATAGACTCTTAAAGATCTGATGAAAGTTGTGAATATCTTAATATTACCACCCTTCGCATGTTTTCTACACACTTGCAAAATTCTGCATGTATTTCAGGACTCAAAAACTAGTGAATCCATCCCATGGACCCTATGAACCCTAGGTTCAGAACCCTGGCTTTAAGACTTTACATCACATATAGTAAAGGAAAAACAGAGTTTGAATGTAAAGAAGGTGGGACTAGGAAAGGGTGATGCTTAGCCTTTGAAAGTGCTTTGTATAAAAGAAGCTCTCTTCTCTGAAAGAAATTACTTAAAATTAAATGAAACTAAATAATATTTATAATTAACTCAAGAAATAGACAAGGATGCATAAAGTAATGTAAGATACTCAATCCAGGGGATAGCTGGAAGTCATGTATTGTAGAGAAAAAGCAAAATGGGAAGAACTGATATTTCGAAATTAGGTACTTACGTGTGTATCTACCTAAGTATCTAAGGATAGCCAGTTTCTCATTGTTTTAATAAATGTGGAAAATCCCTAGCAGGCTAGCAGTGGCTGTGCCTTTACTGGGCTTATATGCTTAGAGTTTTGTATTTGCAGTCACTGGAGTCCAAACTGGGAGGGGAAAGGAGAGAAATACTACACTGAAGAAATTATTGGACTCTAAAATCCACGTTTTCACTATTTTGTTGTCCTTTATAGAAAAATAATAAGTTTTGGGGCTTCCCTGGTGGCGCAGTGGTTTAGAGTCCGCCTGCCGATGCAGGGGACACGGATTCGTGCCCTGGTCCGGGAAGATCCCACATGCCGCGGAGCAGCTGGGCCCGGGAGCCATGGCCGCTGAGCCTGCGCGTCTGGAGCCTGTGCTCCACAACGGGAGAAGCCACAACAGTGAGAGGCCCACGTACCTCAAAAAAAAAAAAAAAAAAAAAAAAGTTTTGGTTTATGGGTAACATTTCTACTAAGGACTTTTAAATATTTTGAGATAAGTACATATAGCCCCACAAATTACAGTCACTTTTTTGTCCTTGTGAAATGGTCTGGGGGTGGTCAGTGCTCTTAGTGACTCTTTTCTCTGGGTTAAGAGGGGTAATTTTATTTACAAATGACCTCCATCCAGGTCCTTTCTGATGAGGTGATTTTAAACATTCTGAATTGATGCTAATAATGGGAAGGTAGGTTTTCCTATGTTGAGTATTCATTTCAGCTTTAAACCACCAATTGCATTTTCCCTGGAATTTAAGATACAGAGTTGCAGTAGAGAGGCTTTTCTCTGACCCATTAATTAATTGAGCCACTCTTTTTGAAAAACTTTAATTGTGACTATTTTAAGACTTAATTTTACTTAGCAGGAAAGAAGCATTCTGAGCTATGCAAATAATTGATCTACAGAGTCATTTCTTAAGGTATTGATACATAATGGTATCTATTGCTATATTCATAATAGAAAAACCTACTTGGATAATTATAGCGACATTTAAATTACAAGGGCTAAAATAAAACTTTTGGTACACTGTTAGCTATTTTGCTCATTCAGTATTAATAAATATGCTATTACTTTTAGTATTTCATTAAAAAAAACTTCACAAGTATGAATTATCTGGAAGCTGTGTCAGTCTGAATTAGTGAAAGTTCTGGAACATAAATTACTTTTAATGCATATCATCCCCTGATCTAATTTTACAGTATAAGCAATTAGGTTCAGTTTTTTTTTTTTTTTTTTTTTTTTTTTTTTTTTTTTTTTGCGGTACGCGGGCCTCTCACTGTTGTGGCCCCTCCTGTTGTGGAGCACAGGCTCCGGACGCATAGGCCCAGCGGCCATGGCTCACGGGCCCAGCCCCTCCGCAGCATGTGGGATCTTCCCGGACCGGGGCACAAACCCATGTCCCCTGCATCGGCAGGCGGTCTCTCAACCACTGCGCCACCAGGGAAGCCCTAGGTTCAGTTTTAATAAATGTGGGAATTAGTTTTAATTACACTAGAATACCAGCCCTGAATTCCAGTCTCTGGTTACATTGTATTTCTGCTGTTGATTATAAATGGGTGCTTCCAAAGGGCTGAAATACATCATTCTGTATGAAGGTAAATGTTTACCTCCATATATTTTTTCACATTGTTACATAATGTGAAGCTGAACTTCAGACGACCCTGAATTATCAGTTATTCTGATTTACTGGATTCTTTATTACACTTGAAGGGTCATCAGTAAGGTAATAAATTGTAATGCAGTGTTCCTAGTTAGGGAGTATTCAGAATCATGTGACTAATTCTTTCTGAAATAGCTAGACCCTAGATCGATTTCCCCACACATGCCATCACCAGGCACACATATGCACACACACCGGCCCATAAATGCATGTGCCAGCTTCTAATACTTGAGCATTTAAAAATGTATACCAATTTAAACCTTCCCTCCTCGGTCTCCTCTCAACTTATAAGATGCTATCTAATAAAAAAAAGAAACGCTAACTTGTTACTGGGACTGTTAGCAGGTTTTATTTAATAAGAGAAGCAACAAATTCTTACCTCTAAAAATATATAGAGCTTACAGGAAGAGAGAGCACAGGTATATTTTAAAGAATATGTTCAGGGCTTCCCTGGTGGCATAGTGGTTGAGAGTCCGCCTGTCGATGCAGGGGACACGCGTTCGTGCCCCGGTCCGGGAGGATCCCGCGTGCCGCGGAGCGGCTGGGCCCGTGAGCCATGGCCGCTGAGCCTGCGCGTCCAGAGCCTGTGCTCCGCAACGGGAGAGGCCGCAACAGTGAGAGGCCCGCGTACAGCAAAAAAAAAAAAAAAAAAAAAAAAAAGAATATGTTCAGAGGGCAACATATGAACAGCAATAACTGAAAATAGTAAAACCTGAATAGAGAAATGCAGCACAGGGGTTTATGGATAGTATATATAGCTATTGAAAAAGTATTTTTAAAGGTTTTAAAAATTGCCTTTAAACCTGTGTGTACTGGTAGCAATTATATTCTTAAAGTAATTGTCTCACTAGAAGAAGAGAATGATACACCAATCAGGTACAGAAAACATGTTGCTGGTTGAGCCTGTTGACCTCTTAGTGGAATAAATACCTAAAATTAGAACCAGAGTTACATTATGGGATCTGGGCCAATACCATTCACTCCTGTAGTTTGTTATTATGCTTAATATGACTGCATTACGTCACTGTCCCATTTCTCTTTCCTGAGCTTCAGACATACTCATCCAACATCCTGTTGTTCATGAATATCCAGGAATCACTGTGACCTTCACTCCAAAACTAAACTCTTCAGCTCCTGCTAAAACCTGTTCCTTCTTCCCTCTTCTCTATTTCAATATATGGCATCATCATTCCCTCAGTTTTATAATCCACAACTGAGGCATCATTCTTGGTCCCTCCACCCCCATTCTCTTACCCATATTCAATCAGGCACTACAACCTGTTGCTACTGTATTCTAAATAGTTGTCAGATCTGCACTGATCTCCATTTCCACTGGCATAACCCATCTTAGGCCACCATCATCTCTTGCCTGAATCAACCTCTTAATTGTCTTCCCTTCCTCCAGTCTTGTCTGCGCCCCTCCCCAGCCCATTCTCCATATGGTCATCTGCTTTTAAGACTTTATCATGGATATGTTTATGAGATTGCCTCCCATTGTGACAATAAGCAAAAACTAGGACGGTATAGAATATAGTGCAGAAGTAAGGATTGATTTTTGGAGAGAGAATGAGGGGGAAGGGGGGGGACTATGAGAAACCTCTTGCCACCTAGAACCACATACAGTGGTGGTGAAGTTTCAGACTCATTAAAACACCTGGATTCATGGGCTTCCCTGGTGGCGCAGTGGTTGAGAGTCTGCCTGCCGATGCAGGGGACACGGGTTCATGCCCCGGTCCGCGAAGATCCCACGTGCCGTGGAGTGGCTGGGCCCGTGAGCCATGGCCGCTGAGCCTGCGCGTACGGAGCCTGTGCTCCGCAGCGGGAGAGGCCACGGCAGTGAGAGGCCCGCGTACCGCAAAAACAAAAAACAAAACACCTGGATTCAAATCATGACACTCTTGTTAGTCGTGTAGCTGTCAACAAGCCTGCTTAGAACGTTGGCCTCTGCATCTGTAAGATGAAGATAAAAATAGAAAACTAATTTATAGGACCGCATGGAAGACTAAGTGAATAACCATGTAAGTGCCCAATAAATGTTAGCTGCTCCTATTATTTTTATTGGTGTACCACCTAGGAGGGAGATAGTTAAGGCAACACCACGAGACCCTTGACTAGCCAAACAGGAAGGACAGAGCAAGCATGTCGTGAAGCTTCTGCTGCCAGCACAGCTGGGAGTGGGAATGAATGTGGGAAGGAGGGAAGGAAGGCACTGACTGTGGAGGGGGGTGGCTCCTGTGGGTGTGTGCCTGACGGTTTTTCCTAAGACAGACTCGGATTCAAATCAAAGAAAATAGATATTTCTGGTACCGCCCTCCTGCCCCAAATCTGATTTATCAAGGTAACTACTTCTTCGCTTTTGTCTGTGTGTAAAAGGCTAGTTTTGCATGGCAAATTATCAACCTTCAGTTTAGTAGTCTGCAGGTATTTGTTAAGCGTAGTAGTGATTCACTTACAGGGAATTAAGCCAAAAGAAAATCCTAAGTACCAACACCTGGTGAGGAACATGTTCTAGGTATGAAAATTTAGGTAAGGTATTGGGGATATGATGTAACTTCTGTATGCCCCGATTCAGCAGTCAGTCCTTCAAATCAGACTTCAGTGACAAATGGGATACTCTTCCACTCGTGCCTAGTTCATGCCCAGGCTACTGCATTGGCCCCTAAAGATGAGCTTGTTTCCCATGCATGTTGTTAGTGCTGTTTCCCTCTGGGGACTAGCCCGCCAAAGGTCAGTAGAGCTTAGGAGCCTTTGAAGTCTTAGAGCCTGTTCTGTTCGACCCCTTCTTGGCAATGTCGAGGTCTCACCTGACAGCAGTGGACATGACAGCTCTGCCACTGCCCTGTTCAGACTTGCTATCAACCTTTAACACGGCACTGTTCAGTCCATTATTCTGATGCCCAGTTTACTTAAGTGCAGTTACTGCGAAGTTGAATTTATCCAATATGTTTACGCTTTCACAGGCTTTGGTGTCCTTGGGGCTAAAGGGTGCTAGATACCATTTATAGTCATGATCCGTTGTAGAGAAATAGCATCCTTGAAGATATTGCCAGAGAGCAATTGGCAAGATTTATTTGCACTGTGAAATTTTAATTGCCATAGCTTTAGACTTGAAAGTTTTATTTTGAGGTCAGCCCTGCTCAGTCATGGAAGAGCAGAGATTTGGCTGTTTTGAGAGTGATTGGGTTGTAAGAAGGGAGTTGGAGTAGCATGATCTAGAGGTTAGCTCCAGCACATGTGGGCAAAACTGAAGGACGGCTTTGTCCGGAGACTCTTGTGCTTTGGAGGGGGAGGAGTAAGACTGATTGCCACATTTAGATGTCCTTTGAGAGAAGCTATGCCTTTTGAGCTCCGTGAGGGAAGAGTTGCAGCAGCAGCAACACTGGGCAAATAGCTCCTAAGTGGCAGAAACGATGAAGTGGGGGCACTTTTAGAGAAAAAGGAGGAAAAAAACCTCTAAAATTTAAATATGTTGTTGACAAGAAGAGCTCAGATTTACCTTTAAAACCTTATGAAATCTGCCTTCAACAAGGAGCACAAAAGGCAAAACTACAGAATGGTGTTAAAAAAAATCGATATGGGTATCCAACTACATTGCAGACTCACTATAATGTTGACCGTTGCATCTCAGTGTTTGGTGAGTTCACTTCTGTAAATATCGGAAGGACCTTCTAACACTTTCAGTTATGACAGGGTAGGTCCTTGAGTGTCAAGGAGAGTTGAGCATTATGGTATGGCTTTCATATCATTCCAGAAATTTATAGAAGTGTCGTAGTGGTTTTTAAAAGCCTGTTTTTATTTTCTTTCCATGCTCCTTTTACTTCCAAGAATGATTCCATTTCAGTTCATGTGGGTAAAAGTCCATAAGTTACTGCCTTCGTGATTAATCTTATTTGAGAATCCTCTTCAACCACCCTGTCATGAGTTGTAGAAATTTTGTGTGGCGTGAACTTGTCAGAAACAAACCACAGATTTCTTCTGTGGCTTTTTTTGTTTTTGAAAGCTGCTGAGCACTTTAGTGCGAACATCTTACATTTCGAGAAAACATGAAATAAAAATACATTAGCCAGAGGCCAGAATGGAACCTTAGTGCTTGTGTGCCTCTACTGAGATAGTACTGGATGCCAGTTTTGCCAGACTCGGGAACATTTAGATTTTGTTTCTGAGAGGAAGCAGTGCATAGCCATAAGCCACATTAAGTTCATTAGGTGCAATTGCTACATGACACAGTTAATATGGTGACAGAAATAAACTCTTCAGTGACTCAATAATAGTGGCACCAATTTTAACCAATTTATCAGACAATTGAGTATATTCTGCACTTGGGATGGATTTAAAAAAATATGGTGCCCATTTTCTTGTTTGGCTTATTTGACTTTGCAGACCCAGTTTAGTTTATGAAGATGCAGATACATATTCACTAAGCATGTCAGCCTTGGTAGTGGGAGTGGCCCTGTTGTTAGTGCTTAAGGGAGCTTTTACTAACCAACTTGGGAACACATCTTGAAGGGGGTTGAGCATGTGGGGAAGCCTCTAATGTATCTTGGAGGAGAGTGTATGTGTGTGTATGTGTATGTGCATGTTTGCTCTCAGTAATCTGTATGCTTGTGTATGAAATATAAAGGTTAAAAATTACCAGGCATAACATCATAAAAATTGGATTACAGTCATGTTTGTTAAATGCTGAGATAAAAGTCTGTAGTTTATTTATTTATTTTGCAAATAATCACCTTACCCATATAACTAAGTGACACTACATTCTGTCACTTAATAAAACTTAATGCTCCTTGGGAAAAAATACATTATCAAAAGAAATCCCTGAAGTATGACCCTTTTGCTCCATTTTAAAAATGAGAAGAGACCTTCAAGATGGTGGAGGAGTAAGACGTGGAGATCAACTTCCTCCCCACAAATACATCAGAAATACATCTACATGTGGAACAACTCCTACAGAGCACCTACTGAACACGGGCAGAGACCTCAGACTTCCCAAAAGCCGTGTAGCTGACAGGGTCTTGGGTGTCAGGCCTGTGCCTCTGAGGTGGGAGAGCCAAGTTCAGGACATTGGTCCACCAGAGACCTCCTGACTCCACGTAGTATCAAAAGGCAAAAGCTCTCCCAGAGATCTCCATCTCAACACCAAGCCTCAGCTCCACGACCAGCAAGCTACAGTGCTGGACACCCTATGCCACACAACTAACAAGCTAGGAACACAGCCCCACGCATTAGCAGAGAGGCTGCCTAAAATCATAATAAGGTCACAGGAACCCCAAATTATACCACCGGACACGGTCCTGCCCACCAGAAAGACAAGATCCAGCCTCATCCACCAGAACACAGGCATTAGTCCCCTCCACCAGGAAGCCTATACAACCCACTGAACCAACCTTAGCCACTAGGGGCAGACACCAAAAAGAGTGGGAACTATGAACCTGCAGCCTGTGAAAAGGAGACCCCAAACACAGTAAGGTAAGCAAAATGAAAAGACAGAGAAACATGCAGCAGATGAAGAAGCCAGGTAAAAACCCATCAGCCCAAACAAATGAAGACGAAATAAGCAGTCTACCTGAAAAAAGAATTCAGAATAATGATAGTAAAGATCCAAAATCTTGGAAACAGAATGGAGAAAATACAAGAAATGTTTAACAAAGACCTAGAAGAACCAAAGAGCCAACAAACAATGATGAACAACAGAATAAAAGAAATTAAAAATTCTCTAGAAGGAATCAATAGCAGAATAACTGAGGCAGAAGAATGGATAAGTGACCTGGAAGATAAAATAGTGGAAATAACTACTGCAGAGCAGAATAAAGAAAAAAGAATGAAAAGAATAGAGGACAGTTCAGAGACCTCTGGGATAACATTAAACACACCAACATTCGAATTATAGGGGTCCCAGAAGAAGAAGAGAAAAAGAAAGGGACTGAGAAAATATTTGAAGAGATTAAAGTTGAAAACTTCCCTAATATTGGACAGGAAATAGTCAAGCAAGTCCAGGAAGCCCAGAGAGTGCCATACAGGAAAAATCCAAGGAGAAACATGCCAAGACACATATTAATCAAACTATCAAAAATTAAATACAAAGAAAAAATATTAAAAGCAGTAAAGGAAAAACAACAAATAACATACAAGGGAATCCCCATAAGGTTAACAGCTGATCTTTCAGCAGAAACTCTGCAAGCCACAAGGGAGTGGCAGGGCATATTTAAAGTGATGAAAGGGAAAAACCTATAACCAAGATTACTCTGCCTAGCAAGGATCTCATTCAGATTCGAGGGAGGAATGAGAACCTTTACAGACAAAAGCTAAGAGAATTCAGCACCACCAAACCAGCTCTACAACAAATGCTAAAGGAACTTCTCTAGGGAGGAAACATAAGAGAAGGAAAAGACCTACAAAAACAAACCCAAAACAATTAAGAAAATGGTAAAAGGAACATATATATCGATAATTACCTTAAAAGTAAATGGATTAAATGCTCCAAACAAAAGACATAGACTGGCTGAATGGATACAAAAACAAGACCAGTATATATGCTGTCTACAAGAGACCCACTTCAGACCTAGGGACACATACAGACTGAAAGTGAGGGGATGGAAAAAGATATTCCATGCAAATGGAAATCAGAAGAAAGCTGGAGTAGCAATTCTCATATCAGACAAAATAGACTTTAAAATAAAGAATGTTACAGGAGACAAAGAAGGACACTTCATAATGATCAAGGGATCAATCCAAGAAGAAGATATAACAATTATAAATATTTATGCACCCAACATAGGAGCACCTCAATACATAAGGCAAATGCTAACAGCCATAAAAGGGGAAATCAACAGTAACACATTCATAGTAGGGGACTTTAACACCTGACTTTCACCACTGGACAAATCATCCAAAATGAAAATAAATAAGGAAACACAAGCTTTAAATGATACATTAAACAACATGGACTTAATTGATATTTATAGGATATTCCATCCAAAAACAACGAATACACTTTCTTAAGTGCACACAGAACATTCTCCAGGATAGATCATATCTTGGGTCACAAATCAAGCCTCGGTAAATTTAAGAAAATTGAAATCGTATCAAGTATCTTTTCCGACCACAAGGCTATGAGACTAGATATCAATTGCAGGAAAAAAATCTGTAAAAAATACAAACACATGGAGGCTAAACAATACACTACTTAATAACCAAGAGATCACTGAAGAAATCAAAGAGGAAATCAAAAAATACCTAGAAACAAATAACAATGAAAACACTCTGACCCAAAACCTATGGGATGCAGCAAAAGGAGTTCTAAGAGAGAAGTTTATAGCAATACAATCCTACCTCAAGAAACAAAAAACGTCTCAAATAAACAACCTAAACTTACACCTAAATCAATTAGAGAAAGAAGAATAAAAACATTCCCAAAGTGAGCAGAAGGAATGAAATCATAAGTAAATGAAATAAACGAAAAAGAAATGAAAAAGAAATGAAGGTAACAGTAGCAAAGATCAATAAAACTAAAAGCTGGTTCTTTGAGAAGATAAACAAAATTGATAAACCTTTAGACTCATCAACAGAAAAAGGGAGAAGACTCAAATCAATAGAATTAGAAATGAAAAAGGAGAAGTAACAACTGACACTGCAGAAATACAAAGGATCATGAGAGATTACTACAAGCAACTCTATGCCAATAAAATGGACTACCTGGAAGAAATGGACAAATTCTTAGAAAAGCACAACTTTCCGAGACTGAACCAGGAAGAAATAGGAAATATAAAAAGACCAATCACAGCACTGGAATTGAAACTGTGATTAAAAATCTTCCAACAAACAAAAGCCCAAGACCGGATGGCTTCACAGACGAATTCTATCAAACATTGAGAGAACAGCTAGCTCCTATCCTTCTCAAACTCTTCCAAAATATAGCAGAGGGAGGAACACTCCCAAACTCATTCTACGAGGCCACCATCACCCTAATACCAACACCAGACAAAGATGTCACAAAGAAAGAAAATTACAAGCCAATATCACTGATGAACATAGATGCAAAAATCCTCAACAAAATACTAGCAAACAGAATCCAACAGCACATTAAAAGGATCACACACCCTGATCAAGTGGGGTTTATCCCAGGAATGCAAGGAATCTTCAGTATATGCAAATCAATCAATGTGATAAACCATATTAACAAATTGAAAGAGAAAAACCCTATGATCATCTCAATCAATGCAGAAAAAGCTTTTGACAAAATTCAACACCGATTTATGATAAAAACACTCCATAAAGTAGGCAGAGAGGGAACTTACCTCAACATAATAAACCATATATGACAAACCTACAGCCAACATCGTCCTCAATGGTGAAAAATTGAAACCATTTCCACTAAGATCAGGAACAAGACAAGGCTGTCCATTCTCACCACTATTATTCAACATAGTTGTGGAAGTTTTAGCCACAGCAATCAGAGAAGAAAAATAAATAAAAGGAATCCAAATCAGAAAGGAAGAAGTAAAGCTGTCACTGTTTGCAGATGACATAATACTATACATAGAGAATCCTAAAGATGCTACCAGAAAACTACTAGAGCTAGTCAATGAATTTGGTAAAGTAGTAGGATACAAAATTAGTGCACAGAAGTCTCTGTGATGAAAAATCTGAAAGAGAATTTAAGGAAACAGTTCCATTTACCATTGCAACAAAAAGAATAAAATACCTAGGAATAAACCTACCTAAGGAGACAAAAGACCTATGCGCAGAAAACTATAAGACACTGATAAAAGAAATTAAGGATGATACAAACAGATGGAGAGATATACCATGTTCTTGGATTGGAAGAATCAACACTGTGAAAATGACTATAGTGCTCAAAGCAATCTATAGATTCAGTGCAATCCCTTTCGAACTATCAATAGGATTTTTCACAGAACTAGAACAAAAAATTTCACAATTTGTATGGAAACACAGAAGACCTCAAATAGCAAAAGCAATCTTGAGAAAGAAAAACAGAGCTGGGGGAATCAGGTTCCTGGACTTCAGACTATACTACAGAGCTACACTAATCAAGACAGTATGGTACTGGCATAAAAACAGAAATATAGATCAATGGAACAGGATAGAAAGCCCAGAGATAAACCCACACACATATGATCATCTTATTTTTTGATAAAGGAGGCAAGAATATACAATGGAGAAAAGACAGCCTCTTCAATAAGTGGTGCTGGGAAAACTGGACAACTACATGTAAAAGAATGAAATTAGAACACTCCCTAGCACTGTACACAAAAATAAATTCAAAACGGATCAAAGACCTAAATGTAAGGCCAGACACTATAAAACTCTTAGAGGAAAACATAGGCAGAACACTCTATGACATGTATCACAGCAAGATCCTTTTTGACCCACCTCCTAGAGAAATGGAAATAAAAACAAAAATAAACAAATGGGACCTAATGAAACTTAAAAGCTTTGGCACAGCAAAGGAAACCATAGAGAAGATGAAAAGACAACTGTCAGAATGGGAGAAAATATTTGCAAATGAAGCAACTGACAAAGTATTAATCCGCAAAATATACCAGCAGCTCATGCAGCTCAATATCAAGAAAACAAACAACCCAATCCAAAAATGGGCAGAAGACCTAAATAGACATTTCTCCAAAGAAGATATACAGATTGCCAACAAACACATGAAAGAATGCTCAACATCATTAATCATTAGAGAAATGCAAATCAAAACTACAATGAGATACCATCTCACACCAGTCAGAATGACCATCATCAAAAAATCTACAAACAATAAATTCTGGAGAGGGTGTGGAGAAAAGGGAACCCTCTTGCACTGTTGGTGGGAATGTAAATTGATACAACCACTATGGAGGACACTATGGAGGTTCCTTAAAAAACTAATAGAACTACCATAGGACCCAGCAATCCCACTACTGGGCATATACCCTGAGAAAACCATAATTCAAAAAGAGTCAAGTACCACAATGTTCACTGCAGCTCCCTTTGCAGTAGCCAGGACATGGAAGCAACCTAAGTATCCATCGACAGATGAATGGATAGAGAAGATGTGTCACATATATACAATGGAATAGTACTCACCCATAAAAAGAAATGAAATTGAGTTATTTGTAGTGAGGTGGATGGACCCAGAGGCTGTCATACAGAGTGAAGTAAGTCAGAAAGAGAAAAACAAATACCGTATGCTAACACATATATATGGAATCTAAAAAAAAAAGAAAAAAATGGTTCTGAAGAACCAAGGGGCAGGACAGGAATAAAGAGGCACATGTAGAGAATGGACTTGAAGACACAGGGAGGGGGAAGGGTAAGCTGGGACAAAGTGAGACAGTGGCATGGACTTATATATATTACCACATGTAAAATAGATAGCTAGTGGGAAGCAGCCACATAGCACAGGGAGAGCAGCTAGGTGCTTTTTGACCATCTAGACAGGTAGGATAGGGAGGGTGGGAGGGGGACGCAAGAGGGAGGAGATATGGGGATGTATGTATTTGTAAAGCTGATTCACTTTGTTATAAAGCAGAAAGTAACACACCATTGTAAAGCAATTATACTTCAATAAAGATGTTAAGAAAAATAAAGATGAGGAAACAGAGTGAGAACAATATAGTAAGAAATAGAGGAAGGAAGCACCATGATGGTGGCTGTTCACAGAATCTGCTTTTGGATGTCTACCTTTATGACTTGGAAAGTAACATGTTCAGTTCTGAACTCCCCTTCATGTTCCAAACTGTATATCCAACCACTCATTGATTATTTCTGTCTGGTTTTAACTATATCTTTCATCTAGATGATGTCGATTGCTAAGGCATAGCAAAAACTACTCCTTGTCGTAGTGAGTCAGACAATACTAGATCAATATACAGATAAATGATATGACTAGGCAATAGCTAGTGTTAATTAGTCCCAAGTTAGCACTGGTTATAGCAATTGGTGCTGTGTTAATAATGCAGGCATACGTATTGAACATAGATTGTTATTTAGGAAAAAATGGATTAAAATTATGCTCCTGAAACAAAAATAAGTCTTAGTTAAAAAATAGTTTAGTAATGTTATGAGTCAGACTGGTGCTCTTTGCTAGTTTACATGACTAGTGTCAAAATTATTCCCATTAGGGAATAGATTAAATTGGGAGACATGTCTGTTGCTTCTTCTTGGAAGCCTAGATAGCAAAGAAACGTTGAGTGTCTTGATTGTGATTTTGTCATAGTTACATGAAATAAAGTCAGCCAAAGGTGGAAACCAGCTTTCTTTAAGTGCAATCGAAAGGCCTAGACTGCATGACCTATCTACGTCCTGGCTACCTTCAACGTTCCAAATTCTTGTTGAAGATATTTCCTTACACTGATACACAGACATACTCATCCAAGGTCGACTTTTTCTTCCCCTTTGTAAAACTTTGGAAATTATTTTGTAAGAAAAGCTAGTCTTCATTTCTAAAGCTAATGGACATGATTTTGAGGGAAGTAAGCATATCCTTACCTATAGTTTATGAATTGACTGCCAAAACTGTTCCACGAGTAACAGCAGGAATTCAGAAGAGATCTAACCTGCTGCCAATTGCTAACTTGTTAGCTCATGTCCAAGCTTACAATTCAGTGTAAATTCATCCCATATTGGTGAGCCAGGCTGATCCTAACTGGATTACAATGAAATTTTTAGGATTGCTACGTATCAGATGTTTGCCAGTCAAAATAAACAAAAGAGGAAACAAATCATTAACAAATCATTTGGCTAACGAGTTGAACCTTTTGAAAAATTAGGAATGTGACTATGCCTCAGACTGCCACAGGAGACTGTTCTTAAATGAAGAGAAAAGCTGTTAACTTAAGCACAGGGTAATGATGATAATCTGTAATTCTTAAAGATCATTTTATTTTCGGAAAATTATTTGAAAAGGCAGATATTAATGATCTTCTTGCCTCAGGACTAATACACAAAAGTCTAAACAGTGGGCCTCAGTTCACACAATTAAATAATATAAAACCAAGAATACCGTAGAATTTCCTATTTCAATTTGGAGTTCTACTAAGCCAGATAGTGTTTATCCCTTAACACTGAGTAAAATGAATATCTTAAAGTGACCCATCTGAAAATAAGTGTGTGTATGCGTTTGTGTGTGTGCAGGCAGGTGCATTGCTTTGTTGTTAACTACATTCACCTTTAGCACTGGGTTGGGAATGGTTGGCTGTCACTTCCAGTTGAATGGCATTGGCCCTTGTGTCATCAGTTTCTCTGGTGCCTCTGGGCAGAGTTAAAGGCTGCAGGTGTGGATTTAACCAGGCCCACTTCCGAGCTGGACTCTTTACTGTGGGATCCCCTCTGGCTCCTTGCTGTCTGTCACAGGGCTAGACAATCCAAAGATCAAGTTAGATACCCAGCTGTGGCTTCATACAGTAGAAAAAATGTATCTTCTACAAGCGGTAGAAGTTTAAAATGATGTGTTGATAAGTTAGTAAACTGGCTTTCCATTTTATTTCTCCCTTTTTTTACATTAACACTTCTTGAGATGTGACATTCTTTGCCAGGAGCATGATATTGACATTGTGTAAAGCAGCCAGCTGTAGGAGCAATGGCAAAAATATAGATGCATGTACAATGTGTTTTTAATTCTTAGAAAAATAGAATAAATTCAAGATTGAATTGCTTTGTACATTCCTAGTTTCAGGACTTCCATGCAGTGAAAGATGCCTGTCCTCCTGTCAGAACTAGAAAAGGGATATAAGCCACCTCCTCTTTCACAGACAGCTAATTGGACTCCCAGTGCAACTGGTTGTGCATTGCTGGAAATCACTTAAGACAATTTTGTTCTATGTGGAAAAAAACAAAACAAAGTAGAAAGTAGTTTTGAGAAACCCAGGACTGCTAATAGCTATTAGCTAGCTGTTTATTGTGCTGATGTACTTTAAAAATAAAAGAAACATTTTGGGCAGACATTATAACTACATCATATCCAAACAAACTATTGAATTATAAAGTAAAGCCTGTGAGTTTTCTCTTAAGAAGCAAATACATTTAAGAATCTGCTGTGACAAATCAGTATCAAAATGTGTACAAAATTACAAGAACAAATAGAATGTTGTTTTTGACTGGTTTGTTTGTATTGGAACTATATTATTTTATGTGAAGTATGTGTAATAGAGCATTAGATTTGAAAACTCTGTGTTGAATATCATTTCTGACAGCCTTTTTTAGGGTCACTAAAATTCCAATAATTCAGTCTAGAATTGAAGTCGATTCCAGAGAAAAATTTAATATAGTCTGCTTGCCTGCCAGCTTCAACATAGTTTCAGAGCATTGAAATGGTTTGACACATTGAAATATAAAGTACATTTGTCATATCTATTGGTGGAGTATTTTATATGATCGCATCTAACAAAGATCAAGTTAGAGTAAAACTTACACTGTTTTTTTTTATGTTTGTGAAGAGGATTTTGTTTTATCTTGTTTTCTTTACAGTCCTGATTTGATTTATTACAAAGTCTAGTAAACTATTCCTAGTAATAATAAAGAAACACATTGCCTGAACTGATTTTGAATTGCAGTGGAACATCTCTATGTTACCACAATCATTTACCATTTCAAAGACCCATGTGAGTTCAGGATTTTGTCACAGAAGGGGTCCATTCTCTAGCAAATAGGAATTGTGTAATTAGAAGAAAGCTTTCAAACCTCTCGAACCTCAGTTTTCTCATCTGTAAAATGGGGGTGATATTACTAAGTTTGCAGGATTTGGGGGGTTTTTTGGGAAAAGATTCAAAATGTTACGTGTATAATCCTAACTCCATGCCTACTACCTAGCAATTATTCTCTAAAAAATTTTATTATATTCCTACGGCTTATGGGAATTACATTCATAGAATGAATAGAATGAAATCTGCAGAACATATAGGTATTAGCATACCAGGAAGTATTTAAATGAGACTCCAATATAGTTATTTATTTTTTGTAAAATACTGTATTAGTTATTGCAAAAGTAATATGATTTTTCTGGTATACGTTCCGTCCTGGATGTTTGTTTATATATTTGAGCAATCTGGGGTTTCTTGTGTTGAGAGTGTAATGATAAAGTTGATTCTGTTTTAGATGATTTTATTGAGCATGGATTAAACTGGGATGGACCTTAGCATTATGCAGCAATGCTGTTTATGAAAGTATAAGAATCTCTTTATTTTTACGTTCAAACAGTCATGTACACATAACCTTTTATCTGTAATTCAGATGTTGATTTTAATAGTTGTAAATACAAGTAGACCAACAAGTCAGACATCAGCTTTGTAAGAAGACAATTTCTATGTCTGACTAAGAGCTCCTAGCAATAGTATTTGGCTGATACGGTTACAATATATTATGATGAGTGGGAATTCTGTTAGGCAGAACTGATTCCAAGACCCTAATCATTTAATATCCAATTTATTTAACAAATATCATCTGTTATATACACATACATGTGGAAACATATATATTAATCAAGATTATACATATGCATATATTTATTTGAATACTTAAAAATAGTAAATATTTTCATACTTAGCCTACAGATTTTAATGGATGACTAATGTTTTATGATCTGCCTATAAAATATAAAGTGATTTGAAAGGGTTGTAAGTTAAACATGCAATGAGTAGCCAAGACTAACAAGTCCCAACGTGTGTTCTACTGAACTCAAGTTCAACAATGTTCATAAAAATTATGTAAAGAGGTTTTCCAGATTGAAATAAGTTTGGAACACATTGTTAAGCCATTTTCACAGTAGGATTTCTTAAAGCATTTCATTTTCTCATTGCTATATATTACCTAGTAATAGACCATAGCAGGGTTGTAATGTGCTGTTTCCCTAACTTTTTTCAACGCAAAAGGCTTTTCAATTTTTTTTTTTTTTAGTATCTTACAGCTTTCATAATCATTAGAACGTACTCTGAGAAATTGAAATTTAAATGGAATGTGCTAAAAAATTTCTTTATCAGGAGGTCCAGTCAGGGTTTGGGAGCCACCCCATCTGTTTGAACGGAGAGAATTTAATATAAAAAATTAACTAGGTACAATGTTGTTAACTAGCAACTGAGAGGGTAAAATGAGAACATGGGCAAATCATGTAGATAACAATGTGGAAAGCGAGTACCACCACCAGGATGAGGCGGACAAGAGAAGAGGCTGGACTTAGTAAGACTTAAAGCTTAGAGAGACCCCATGAAGCTGGCACTCAGACCTCTGAAGAGGGAACGTGGACCAGTTTGTGCTGGTGTCTCTGGAAAGGCAGATGAAGCTGATCTTGCAGTGTTAGAAAAGCAGCAAACTGTGTTCAGCTACAGCCACTGGAAGGAACTGCCACTGTTAGGGTGAAGAGACACCGCTGGGTTGGTGCTAACAGAACCAGCCAGGGAGCCCACAGGGAGCGTCTCCCTTCCCCTTTCAGCCCTTAGTGCCTTACATGGAGCATCTGCCCGAGTAGAAATGGGATTTGCAGAGTCCCAGCCCCAGCCCCACAGGGATGATTCTGAAGCTGATAACAAAAGCTTAATTGGCACAGCTGCTTTATAAGAATGCAGACTTTTATAAAGAAATGTTAGAATTATTTTCAAAATGGTCCTATTTTCATCTTAGATTGAATTTGCCATAGTAATTCACAAAGCAAACCAACTCACTTTATAATTTGCATCTCCAGGAGCAATATTCCATTATTGCGTTAATATTCCGTTATTAATGTACATGTTTCCTGAAACAAAACAAGAGGGTTAGTTTGTATTTTTTAATGATTCAAAAGTAAGGTCATCGTTGGAGGCCTGCACAGGCCCTGACTTTGTAATGCTTTTCAGCACACTTCTTCTACTGCTTCCTGGGATTCATATGCAGAGAGGCATTTGAGATCAAATGCACATAGATTCAAGCAGAAAGGTGCTGTGCTACTGAGAATCTGTGAGACACTAATAGGGTGGTAAGGTTACTTCCTTACAGAAGGCTTGGGTGTCTGACAAACTTTGTGGGTTATTCAAAGGGTGCACCTTGTAAGAGTCATCAGTAATGACTGAGAAATGCAATCACACAAATGCAATCAACAGATGAGAACCTCCTTCTCTGTCTGAGCCTTACATTTACTTAATGCTGCAGCAATAAGAGTTTTAGCAGGCATATTTTGGGTTTATCATATATATGTGGTGTTCATGTAAATTCTACTTACTGACAAAATCCACTTTTACATTTGTAATAGCCCAGGGGAAAGCTAAGCAGGATTATAAGTCAAGAAATTGAAGAAGCAACTTTTACTATGAAAGAGTTATCATCAATAGAATATGCAACATCTAGAGATTATATGTGTATTAGGCTAGGTTAAAATGCTGTAATTAAATGATGCAAAAATTTGTAATAAAAGGAAAAGAAGCCTGAGGAAACGGGGCTATGGAAAAGTTGATTTTAGGACATGGGAGGAGGAGGTGGCCATGACCACAACAAACCAGTCAGGGATGGAAGGGAATAAGATGTGCCATGTCCTGTGCCAAGGACATGAGAGAATAGAATTTGAAGAATGAATAATAGTAGTGACTTTTCTAACATTATTGAGTGCTTACCATGGCCCAGTCTCTGCTCAGAGTGCTTTGGGTATATTAAGGAAAAGGTTAATACCGTAAAGGGACTGGAGACATGTCCTGAAGACTGTGGACTGAAAAAAGGCTGTTGGCTTTGACCTTTGGAGGGTTATTTGGGACTTCCTGGTAGAACCATTTTAACATAGTGAAAGTATTAGAAACTAGGTCTCAAATGTTTAAAGAGAGAAGAATCAGCAAGAAGGTAGTCAATTCAAGCTGCTCTTTCTAGAGTTTTGTCAGTGGAGAAAGAAAGATCATATATGCAGTTCTGTCAACTCTTTCTCAATGCTTATGACGATAGGTATGTTTAAAAATTCAGAAGGTGAACATGTAATACTGATGTCATAAGGCATCTCTTCTGAGTCTGAGGTTATGAAGGACCAGCTGCTTTGGGAGGAGAAAACAATATGATGATGAAAGGAACAGTGCATGTTCTATAAGGGGTTAGGTCTTAACTAACAGAGAAGTTGAGTAAAGTAAGTAACTAAGAAACGCATGCTATTTAGAAATCATCCTGTGAGTTACTAGAATATGAAAATAACTTTGAAAGCAGTTTTTTGCTATGAGATAGTCATCACTCTCTCTTGTTTGTATTACATGGAATCTATCAAAGATTGTTTTGGTAGAAACTTTGACTAGTTTCTCTGAGATTACTGAGCAGTGACTTATAATTAAGACATATGGCAAATGGTATGAAGGTGGCCTGCATCTGTCCAGTGACTTAGTCTAACTCATAGTTTGGGAGAAATCTTTCTGCTAGCTCCTTGACTTGTAAGTTAAAATCAATTTCATAGATTTTAAAAGATCTGTAAAAGGTCTTTTCCTCTATAATTTTAACAGACTCCAAGATTCATCTCATATACTTGAGTAGGACAGTATCTATTATTTGCAGTACAGATGGGAACCTCGTCCGAACTGTAATTTCCCTTTAAAACAACAAAAGAGGTCAGGTTTCAAATCTTTTGTAAGCTACTGTGGTATCTTTAAGTGAATTTTTGGAGGAAATCATTTAAAATGCTACTCTGCTCAGTAAGGGCAGCCTTCTAGTTGAGTTGTTGTCTATATATTTTAATGAAACATCTTCATCTAGACGTAGCTGATAATTTAGAAGTTAAACAGTATACATGCTACTTTCTGCTCCTTATGAAGCTACAAGAGCTAACTCTTGTTAGGAATCGTGTGTAGTAATTTGCAAAATTCCTCAAGAACTTTCCAAGTTAAACATGTGTTGTAGTTCATATAGGAATCAAATATAAATAATTTCTGAAATAAATGAGCAAACAAACATATATACACACATACAGGCATATATATATGTATATATGCACATAAATATGTTTGCATATGTAAGCTCTTCCCCAATTTATCTGATGGGCTGTTTGTGAATGTCTCCCTTTAAAAAAAACTTAACAATACATAACTAAGATAAATGTTATATTAGGGCAATGCTAGCTGCTTTAAAAGACCCTAAAATTTCAAAAACTTAACACAATAGTTTCTTATTTTAGAATTTTTCCAACATACGTTTTACTGGTGGACAGGAAGTTGCTGCTTCTACCAGTCATTTCAGAGACCCAAACTGACAGAAGCTATGGCAGGTGTCCAGAATCATTCTGAGTGTTGTCTCTGTCCCCCTTAGCTAGGAGCTGGAAGAGCAAGTAGCATCACCTGTGGAAGCTTATAATGGGCCAGGCCTAGAAGTAGCCGCACAACTACTTCTGCTTATATTCTGTGGGTTGGAACTCAGTCACATGGCTACATTCAATTGCAAGGGAATCTGGAACAGAGTCCAACTGTACGCCCAGGAAGAGAAAGTGGTATTTTGGCCATTACCTATGGCCAGAATAGTTAATAAATAACAGATTTTTAGAAAGTTTTAATAGGTCATTGCTTTGTAATATAAAATCACATATAATATGCTCTTTATGATTATATACATTCCTAATTTATATAACTAATGTATAGCGATATATATTAGTATTGCAACATTATGTTTGTGTTGCAGTGTGGGGTGGAGACAAAGGGGGTTCAAGGTCTGAGGGTATTTTGACTAGTTGAAGAGGGTAGCAAACAAAAAATATGTGAGAGCTATTGTTATACATCTAGATTTACCTGAAACTGAGTACTGAGAAGCATCTCTGAGGACTTTACTTCTACTGAAGGCAGGGGGTCACTTGCGATTTCTGCTATCTACTATCACAACAGAGGAATGGCCTTGCTATTGAAAAGTTTATATTAACTAGAATGGCAAGAGTTGTCTGTGGAAGGCGAAGAATGTGGTGTTACTGGTGTTTCTTTGTGTTCCTGTGCTGTGGTAATTTAGATTTGATTGTATTACAGAGTAGCCAGACTGTGTCTTGTAAAAATCACCAGCTTTTTGAAGACTTGCTCATTCCTTAGACAATACTGTAGAAAGCTACCTGTAAAAGGCCATATATTTCTGAGAGACAACAAATAAATCCTATTGAAATTGTAACCCTCTTTTTAAAATAAATTTACATATTTTATTTAGTAAAATCATAATTAATACTTTCATTGATATTATTAAATACCTGAAATATTTGTTGTTGTACTCAATACATGCGCCCCCCAAGGTGAATGAAAGTAACAAATCGATTATTTAGTATCAGAATCTTCCTTGACATTTTTGTCAATTGGCTAATTTTTCCCCTTTCACTTCCATATCAACCAATACAGAAATAGCCTAAATTTATGCTCTTAATATCTATACAATTTAGTCAGGGTTGAGGAACAGATAAAAGTTAGGATTATTTATGGGTGAAAACTCTGTCATTATTTCTTTTTCTTTTTTTTTTTTTCTTTTGCGGTACGCGGGCCTCTCACTGCTGTGGCCTCTCCCGTTTCGGAGCACAGGCTCCGGACGCGCAGGCTCAGCGGCCATGGCTCACGGGCCCAGCCGCTCCGCGGCGTGTGGGATCTTCCCGGACCGGGGCACGAACCCGTGTCCACTGCATCGGCAGGCGGACTCTCAACCACTGTGCCACCAGGGAAGCCCTGTCATTATTTCTTTAAGGGCAACATTTATATTAGAGTTGAAGTAGACCTCAAATGTGGAGCTGCATATTCTAGTCCAATTCCCCATTCCCAGTCCAATAGGGAATTATATTGAATGACTCCCACGTAATGAATTTTTGTCTTTTTTTCCTCTCTCAGTTCAGGTACTATGTATCACATTTTATTTTCACATATTCAAAAACACTTAAGTGTTATTACATCATAATGCAGTATTATCAACAAGTACCTTTAGGTATGGGAATTAGAGGTGGGAAAATGTACTTAGAAGAAAAAAAGGACATTTTTCAAATAATTACTTTTAAATTAACTGATTTAATAACACCACCTATGACAGAATCCTAGAATGTTTATAGCTCCCACTGTCCTTCAAGAAGGAAGAAAGTATAAATATTTTACATGTAAAATTCACAAAAAATGTTAATCTTGCTCTTCTATTCCCTGTCATCCACCTTCTTTGAAACTTCCTCATCAACCACCGTTCTTCTCCCATACAGTTTACCTTATGTTGGAGAAGGCAAGTTATATATTTCAACTTTTAAAAAAACTTTACAGAATCTACAAATCTACAAATTAAAAATCAACCTTTTTGTTATACATATGCTTGTTATTTCAGTAAGATCAACAAAATGTTTAGGAGCACAAACAAATTCATTAATTATCTTTTGTATCCAGGGCAAAATATAGCAGGCAAGTTGAAAAATGAATTGTTTATTTTTGGAGGGGCTGGGAATGAAGAACAATGAAACTTCCAAATAAAAGTAGAGTTGGACCTTTTTGCTGTGGATTTGAAAATAAGTCCAGAAGGCTGAGCTTAATATAACATGTGGCAGGTGGCCTGCGTTTGCCTGGAGAATTCCTTTAGGGCAAGACAGCTCAGCAAACACATAAATCCTTTTTTCTCTGTTATCTAGTAGCACATTTAGTTGCCATGGGGATTTTATTTATGCAGCAGATCCTCTGCAGTTCAGTTTGTGCCTAAAGTTTAACCGTACAGCTGTTACCATAAATGCTACATGGCAATATTTTCTAAACACAGACCCTAGAACAAAAAGAACACTTTTTTTCCACCATTGTTTTTCCTTTTTATGTTCTAAAACATCTTAGTAAAGTATTCCCTTATACCAGGAAAACGTCACAAGTTCCAGCCAAGCAGTTGATATCATTTAATATTACTTAAATTGTTCAGTTGCAAATAAATTAGATGAAAATGTGGCAAATGTATTTTCGGTTAGGACAAAATTTTGCAAGTTTAACCGGATAGTTTATTATTACGCTGTGTATTTAAGGTGATCTTTAAAAAATTTTTCCTCAGTACTGATACTTCTTAAAGTAGTTTAGATCAAATGATAAGATGGAAATACTTGCTACTCTATAACTTCTCACTTCCACAGCTCTTTTACCACTTTTCCCCCTACTATTTTTAGTGGAGGAGGGAGGAAAACAAGATTTAAAAAAAAAAATGGCGATTGCTTTTGCAACAATCAAGGGATATCTGAGTTTCTCCAGCTCAGGGCTAGGTCCTGATTTGGAATGAATTGCCTTTGTTTAGTCTTGATTTGTACTACACCAGATAAATCACCAACATGTCTCCTTTGTGTGAACAGCACGGATTGGTCAATAATAAGGGGAACTGATGCTTTTAGATGGAGTACATAAAATTACCTAACACCATCTGTGTCACAGTGCACCAGGAAAATGATGAGAGGAGAACTTGAAATCCAGGTAAAGTTGCTTCCTTAGAAGGAAAGTAAAGCATTCAGAATCAAGATATATTGTTCACATCTTCCTCCCCATGTTACATTTCTGGTATGCGATGTTGACTGTTTCAAGAACCATTGAGGCATCATCCTTATGGATGGTTCTGCTCTAGACGGAGGGTCAACATATACAGTATGAAATGATAAACTAAATGAACGCCTTCTGTTTGCTGCCATATATTCTTGGCAGTAACCAAGCAGGTTAATGTTAAAACCGCATTACTGCAGTGGCAGTCATTAAAGATCGTCTCTACTAGGAACATGTACCTTTCGGATATTTCTTCTTTCTATCATAAATAGCTGCATAAGCCTGAAAAAGAATTTCGATGTGATTACTGGAATATATTCGAGATTTTAAATGGCAACTATTAACAGGCTTTTTCTACAGGGTGTATGCTCTGGGAATTGAAAGCACCATACCTCCTGTGAGAGGTGACTAGAATCTCTTGCTGTTCACTGCAGATTTTTAGCAAGTGTTTCATGTCATTTCTTAAGGGATTTTGGAAGACAAACTTACATGCTTCCTTGTACCCATATAATCAACAGTGATCAAGTATTTGGTTTTCATTGCTGACTTTTTTCAAGAAATTAATTCATAAACTTATTGACTCATTATGGCACTGCTACTCAAAGTGTGGTCCATGGACCAGTACTATTGGCATCACCTGGGAGCTTGTTAGAAATGCAGAATCTCAGGCCCCCTCTCCTCTCCCACATACTGAATAAGAATCTGAATTTTAATGGGAGAAAATATTTGCAAACGAATCAATGGACACAGGATTAATCTCCAAAATATAGAAACAGCTCATGCAGCTCAATATTAAAAAAACGACCCAATTGAAAAACGGGCAGAAGACCTAAATAGACATTTCTCCAAAGAAGACATACAGATGGCCAAGAAGCACATGAAAGGATGCTCAACGTTACTAATTATTAGAGAAACGCGAATCAAAACTACAATGAGGTATCACCTCACACCAGTTAGAATGGGCATCCTCAGAAAATCTACAACCAACAAATGCTGGAGAGGGTGTGGAGAAAAGGGAACCCTCTTGCACTGTTGGTGGGAATGTAAATTGATACAGCCACTATGGAGAACAGTACAGAGGTTCCTTAAACTAAAAATAGAATTACCATATGATCCAGCAATCCCACTACTGGGCATATACCCAGAGAAAACCATAATTCAGAAAGACACATGCACCCCAATGTTCCTTGCAGCACTATTTACAATAGTCAGGTCATGGAAGCAACCTAAATGCCCATCAACAGACGAATGGATAAAGAAGATGTGGTGCATATATACAATGGAATATTACCCATAAAAAGGAATAAAATTGGGTCATTTGTTGAGATGTGGATGGATCTAGAGACTGTCATACAGAGTGAAGTACGTCAGAAAGAGAAAAACAAATATCGTATATTAATGCATATATGTGGAACCTAGAAAAATGGTACAGATGAACTGGTTTGCAGGGCAGAAATTGAGACACAGATGTAGAGAACAAACATATGGACACCAAGGGGGGAAAGCGGCGGGGTGGTGGTGGTGGTGGTGTGATGAATTGGGAGACTGGGATTGACATGTATATACTGATGTGTATAAAATGGATGACTAATAAGAACCTGCTGTATATATAAAAAAAAAAAGAATCTGAATTTTGACAAGATCCCCAGTTGATTCCTATGCATATTAAGTTTGAGAAGTATTGGTATATGAGCCATAAAACTAGAGCCTAAAGGGGAGCATGGTTTCATCAGCTATTTTAACTTCTTATATTTTTTTTAATGTAGCTTTTTATTCTTCTGTCTTCTGTTTTTAACTTGTACATACCCCTCAGTTCTCTCTGTGTTTATTCTTTTCTCCCTCCAGCCCAGTGATAATTAATGCCAAAATTATCCTTCAGAAATACAGGTTGACTAGCTACACTAGACTACTCAGAACTTTTTTTAAAAAAAATAAATTTATTTAATTTTATTTTTGGCTGCGTTGGGTCTTCGTTGCTGCGCGTGGGCTTTCTCTAGTTACAGCGAGTGGGGGCTACTCTTTGTTGCGGCACGCGGGCTTCTTATTGTGGTGGCTTCGCGTTGTGGAGCACAGGCTTTAGGTGCACAGGCTCAGTAGTTGTGGCTCGTGGGCTCTAGAGTGCAGGTTCAGTAGTTGTGGTGAATGGGATTACCTGCTCTGTGGCATGTGGGATCTTCCTGGACCAGGGCTCGAACCTGTGTCTGCTGCATTGGCAGGTGGATTCTTAACCACTGCGCCACCAGAGAAGTCCTACACTACTCAAAACTCGAGAGTCACTCTCCTTTCTTGTTTATTGGTCCAATTCACCTTAAAAAAATTTTTTTTTAATTGAAATATAGTTGATTTACTATGTTGTGTTAGTTTCTGGTGTACAGCAAAGTGATACATTCAGATCTATATTCTTTTCAGATTCTTTTCCATTATCGTTTACTACAAGATACTGAATATAGTTCCCTGTGCTGTACAGTAGGACCTTGTTGTTATCTATTTTATACACAGTAGCTTGCGTCCGCCAATCCCAAATTCCTACTTTATCCCTCCCCGTGTCCAATTTTGTAACCATAAGTTTATTTTCTATGTCTCCGTTTCATGTATTTGTTCTCATCTCGTAATAGTCTGTCCTATGAACCCTGATCCAAAATCACAAGGAATGACTCACCACGCCCTGGGCACAATATGCTCTTTACAACTCCATGCCCTTTCATGTGCTGTTTCCTCTTCTACGAATATTTTCCTATTTTTCACCTAACAGAGTTTTACATAGACTTGAAGGCCCAGTTCCCCTGTTTTCTAGGTGAGACACACATTTTTAAGCAAATAGTTAGCTGCCCTCTCTGTAGGTTACTATGGTATTTATGCAAAGCTCTGAGAGAGCACTCATGACACCCTATTTTATTTAGTTAAATAATGAGTCTGACTTCCTTGCTAGACTGATTGCTCCTTGAAGACAATACACTTATCCAATTTACCTGTGTATTCCCACCACCTCGGAAAGTTACCCAGCCCATAGTAGGTGCTTGTTCAGTGCTTGTTAAATGAATTAAGTGACAAATCCATTTAAAAGGACACCTTTCAGCAGTCAGAACTGCTAATAAACTGGAATTTCAGGGTAAATCTATCTACTTTCTCTCTACTATCACCTCTTATAAGGAAAAATATCTTCCAGTTCTGTGAGGGTCATGTAAGATATTGTGGAAATAGGAAGGATAATAGAGGGCCACATATAAAGTAGGGTATGAAAAAGAAAAGGGTCTGAATTGAAAAATTACCGAAGCTTGAACGCTCAATTGCAGAGAAACTAGTACACTGGAGAAAACCAAGGGTGAAATAAAAATGGGTTCCAGGGATTTGATTATACTTAATGTGAAAATTGTATCACCACTTATTAGAGGTAGAGGATCCATCAGTCATCACTTTGATACTTAGGTGAGGATTAGAAGTTTACATTTGAGATAACACGTAACTTTCTTTATGTACATTAAAACAGTGTATTTTACTTATATAAGTAAGCTTTCCATATGCACAAATGATATTACAATGTTAATATGTTAGCATTAATATAGAGAGAAAATGAGTACCTTGGATTTTTTCTTCAAATATAATTGGTAGTGGTTTGTATTGAGCTATGATTATTTTCTGTTTGTATAAACATTTGCATAGAAACAGCACAGCCTGTAAAGGAATGTAGTTTTTGGACCAGACATACTGTTGTACATTTTTACCTTGTTTGCCTTATATCAACTGCCACAGTTTGAATTCATGGTGGTATTTCTAAGTTAAGTTGTAAAAATGTACAGTGAATAGTTTCAGTGATTCTTTAGTAAAAGTGGAAAACTTAACTACATGGCCATCACCTTTCCCTAGAAGAGGGAAACTTACCAAATCTAATTTGAATAACTAACAGAAATAAGGCTTGTGATGTCCAGGATGACATCATGAAATCAGTGACATGTTTAATTCCTATTCAATTCAAAAGGCTTTCATTTTTAATTGATCTACATTTTGCCAAACAAAGGTCACTAAAATGAGAGTTTGGGGTTTTGGTTCTAATAATGCTATTATCAGTAATGTTGGACAAGTGTTCTACGGAACTTTTGGTCCGTCTAGTTCTCAACCTGATGTCGTTCTACTCAGTGTGTTAACAGCCTACAAGTTTCACTCTTACTGCAAAGTTTGACAGGTCCGAAATACCCTACAGTTATTAAGGGGATTGAGACAGCTTAGAGTTAGCAGTAGAAACAAAGACTGAGGTGCAGAAGATCCAGAATAAAACAATTTAAGGGGCCATTTACCATAGAGAAATGTTTTATTGAAGTCAGTAAGAGATCATATACAGATTTTCATTGTGGAACTCTTGATTATGAAATCACTAGAATGAGGGACTTCCCTGGTGGCACAGTGGTTAAGATATCCACCTGCCAATGCAGGGGACATAGGTTTGATATCTGCCCCAGGAAGATCCCACATGCTGCAGAGCAACTAAGCCCGTGTGCCACAGCTACTGAGCCTGCGCTCTAGAGCCCGCGAGCCACAACTACTGAAGCCTGTGCGCTTAGAGCCTGTGCTCCGCAACAAGAGAAGCCACCGCGATGAGGAGCCCGTTTACCACAGCAAAGAGTAACCCCCGCTCGCCACAACTAGAGAAAGCCCACACACAGCAACGAAGACCCAACCCAGCCCAAAATAAATTAATTAATTAAAAGAAATAAAATCACTAGAAGGAAAGGTTTCTTTTCAGTTATTAGAAGCTAAAGAAAACAAAGCAATACTTTTACTAATTAACACTTTGGAGGTATTAGTTTCTTATTTTTGAGGAAGTATTTAGAGAAAACCTGAGAATCCTGGCTAGGTTGTCACTGCTGCACAGGACAAGGATATACCTTCTTATCCTTCCATTTAGAATATAAAGGACTGTCAAATACTACTGTAAATGGTCAATGATGATGTATTTTAGCAATTACTTTAGAAAATGCCTGGACACATTTAGGACATAGACTGGAGTAATGGAGAGTTTGGGGGCATTCAAGGAAAATAAAGGAAAACTAGAGAAAAATGGTTAGCTTAACCATTTAAGGAGCAAGAAAGATTAAATAGTTGTAATTATATTTTGCTGCTGGGTTTCTTTTTTGGAAGCCTTAAGAGTATCAATTAGTATTAATATGCTGAAATCTGTAAGGCTTGCAGTGTTTCCTGTGAAGTTCTGTAGGGGAAAGATTCTGCATATTTCTTTGGGAAATAGACTATTACCTAAACCATTTCTGAAACCTTTTTTTCCCTAATACTCTCAGGATAGATGTTGGGTACTGAAAGATTTTCTTGGGGTACCTTGAATAAGAAAGGGTAACTCTCTTATACTGTAGAGCAGCATAGCATAATGGATAAGGAAAGACAGAGACTCTGAAGCCAGACCACTTGGGTCTATCTCCTGGCTCTGTCTTTAACTAGTCAGGGATACTTGTCACATCATTGCTCTGTGTCTCTGTTTCCTCATCTGTAAAATGGGGGATAATAATGCTATTTACTCCTAAACAGTTGCAAAGATTAAATTTAATATCACATAGAACAAAGCACTTAAGGCAACTATTTGATTAAAAAAATAGAGAAACTTGAGTCTGATAAATGTCTGTATCCTCAACAAAAACATGTGCTATTTGAAGAATAAAGTTTGGAGGAAACTTTAATGCAGCAGAGAAAATTGATAGTGTGAGACTGTTCCAAGTCAGAGTATTTAAATGAGAGAGCGAGACACCGTCTTTTAAGCAAATTTTATAACGCAGTGTAAAACGAGAAAGATGTTTAAACGTAGTAATTCGTTTTGGAAAGGAAGAGAAGATGTTACAGGGAGAAAGGGGCAAAGATGAGTTGCATAACATAAAGAAGTGAAGTTACGACTGCCTTTCAAGGCCCATGGCAGGGAAAATGCCCTAGGACGCTGTTAGGAATAAAAACCATGGAAGGTAAGTCTGGAATAGAACTGTTACCAGAGGCTAAAGAACTACCTACACTGACAGAATGGAGAGGACAGAAGGGAGAGGTAGGTAAAGGAGGAAGAAAAAGGATATACTATTTCTTCCACTAAACTATTAGCTCCTTGAGAGCAAGGACTTTATCTTCTTTGACTTTTTAGTGCCCAGCCCTGTGCTTATCATACAGTGGACACTTAATAAGCATTTAATGAATTTATGAATGCGCTAATCTAGTTATTGGATTAATTAATACACTTAATTCCTTGATTAATCAAATTAGCAAATAACTTTATGAGCACTAGAAGGAAGTAGGTCATGTATGAAATGTGATTTAACTCTTAAGTATAAAAGAAAAAGGAAAAGTGAACTTTGTTTTCAGGAAACAGAATAAGAAAATTTAAGAGCCAAGGTAAGGAAATAATGAGATTTCTCAGAATTACTCAGATAAAATTATGTAAGAAAAATATGAGAATTTTTTTTTCTCCTTGATATGCTATTGAATACAGAGTATTAAGGATGTAGAAGCAAAAATGGCTCGTAGAGAGGTCGAAGTATCATCAATCAATGAGAAAAGGCAGAATTTTAAAAAATTTTTATTTATTCATTTATTTTTTTGCGGCACGCGGGCCTCTCACTGCTGTGGCCTCTCCCGTTGCGGAGCACAGGCTCCGGATGCGCAGGCTCAGCAGCTCACAGGCCCAGCCGCTCCGTGGCATGTGGGATCTTCCCGGACCGGGGCACAAATCCGCGTCCCCTGCATCGGCAGGCGGACTCTCAACCACTGTGCCACCAGGGAAGCCCAGGCAAAATTTTTAAATGGGAAATGTTACTTATCTCTGAACTTTATAGAGAATTGACTATTTCATTGAAATATTTTCAGAAGTTTCCATTGCATTTTTCCTTAAATGAGGAAATAGAAATGTCCGTGAAACATAGTTGCTTTCTGTCTCATAAATTAAAGCCCTTGGACATGTTCAAACCCAGGGTATAAAGTATATGTGGGACTATTATGGCAACAACTAGAAGTAGGGATTAGAAGAAAAAAACACAAATCCTTAAACTAGAGCTGTTAGGAAAGAAGATCATAGAGTGTTTAATTAATTAAACAAAAATAATAAATAGCTGTTAGATAATTGGGTTATTTACTTTTAATCAAGAAAATATACTAGATAGCATAAAGGATTTGGGGGGCAACATTATCCCTTCAGATTATCACTAATTTAGGCAACATGTTCTGTAAGGGCACCGAACACAAATGGCAACTAGTGTTGCTAGTGAATTAGGAGAAAATGAAGGTCACAAGAAAAATCATCATTTTAACCTTCAGCTGTATGCATGGGCCGTAGATACTCCATGAGAAATAAACTGGCAGACTTAAGAGTCCTACAGCCTGCAAGTTTTCGAACCACAGTCTTCCAGTGGTGGTCAACTGTTAAAATTTAAAAATGAATGGCAGCTTTTTCAATTTTATACTTCCCCTAATATTTTATCTTAAGCTTTGATATCAAGCACTCTTACCTACTTGCAAGTGATAGTGGAGGACAGAAAAGAGTAAACAATAAATGGTAAACTGCATATATTCTTTCATACATTCGACCGATCTTTACTGAGTGTCTACTGCGTGCCAGAAAAAGGCTAACACAGAACAAAACGGTTGCTGCCCCTGTTCTCCAAGCTTAAGTTAGCTGCGGTCTCCTGGCTTTGCTGTGCTCAAAAAATTCCTAGAAATGTTTAAAATGTAGATCCTCAGGTATGACACCTAAGATTGTTTCTGTTAGTGTTGTGTATGGGGTGGGGTAGGGGGTAGGAGCGTGGTGGTGGTCCAGAATCTGTATTTTATCAAACACTCTGGTGATGGTGGTGCATGTGCTTGAGAAACACACTTTGAGACTCACTGGGCTAGTGGAAGATAAAGGATTATTGCTGTGCTAGAGAAAATCAGGGTGTGATAGGAGGACAGGGCGGAGGTGCCTAATGAGGAGGGGGACATTGCGGGGGGAGGAGAGCTTGCCACAGGAGGTTTTTCCGGAGCAAGAGGCATCAGCTTGGTTAAATGATGGATGGAAAGGGCTTGTCTAGGATGAAAGTGTTTGGATGGTGGCACTGTAGGGAGGGAAGAGTAGCAGACTGCTCCAGGCAGAAGGAAGAGCAGATGTAAAGACCGACAGCTCATGCCCTTGCCCTACTTGGCATGCTCCTCTTGCACTTAATGTTGTACCAGGTTTCAACAAGCACACACTGAACGGACTCCACTTATCACTAACGATAAGACTTGTTCCCAACCCTGAAGAAGCTTGTGGTTGGGGACATGGGTAAATCATGTGTTTTAAGTGATGCAAATTTGTGAAATGCTTGTTAGTTACAAAAATATGTAACACATATGAGCTGTGCAATGTAATAAAATAGACCCCTCTGATTTCACCTCCCAGTTTAAAGGACTAAAAGCTTAGCAGTACCGTTGAAGCTGCTTGGATTTCCCCTGCTCCCATCCCCTGCTGAGATACCCTGATTTTTTGTTTATTGTTCCCTCTTGTTGATTTTTTTTAACCGTAAATAAATAATTTTGGGCAGGTTCTGTATTAACACCACATCAGCCATGAATCAGTTTGATTTTTGCTATCCTTGTTTCTGCTTTTATTTATTATTTTTTGTTTTGAGGTACGCGGGCCTCTCACTGTTGTGGCCTCTCCCGTTGCGGAGCACAGGCTCCGGACGTGCAGGCTCAGCGGCCATGGCTCACAGGACCAGCCGCTCCGCGGTATGTGGGATCTTCCCGGACCGGGGCACGAACCCCTGTCCCCTGTATCGGCAGGCGGACTCTCAACCACTGCGCCACCAGGGAAGCCCTGTTTCTGCTTTTAAATGCAGTTCTTCTGATATTTAACTGCCAAGATTTTCTGTAGTTTTTTTCATGGATATTTTTCATTTAGTGAAGGAAATCTCTTTTTATTTTGAGTGTGCTAACAAGTGTTTTTGTTTGTTAATTGTGCATTTGTGTGTAATTTAAGTGGCTTTTCTGCATGTACTGAGGATATCTTCTGATTTTTTACCTTTAATCTATTAATGTGGTAAATTTAAAGATTTTTCTAGTATTGTATTTCTGGTATCAAACCAACTTGGCCATGAGATTTCTCTATTTCATACACTGCTAGATTGTTTCCTAACATTTTGTTGTAGTTCTTTTATCGTTTATTGGGATTTTATAAAGTGACACCCTTTTTAGGGTTAGTTGATGTAGTCTCTTTTTTTTTAACATCTTTACTGGAGTATAATTGCTATACAGTGTTGTGCTAGTTTCTGCTGTATAACAAAGTGAATCAGCTCTATGTATACGTATATCCCTGTGCTAGTTTCTGTTGTACAACAAAGTGAATCAGCCATATGCCGACATATATCCCCATATCCCCTCCCTCTTGAGCCTTCCTCCCAACCTCCCTATCCCACCGCTCTAAGTCATCGCAAAACACCAAGCTGATCTCCCTGTGCTATGCTGCTGCTTCCCACTAGCTATCTTACATTTGGTGGTGTATATATGTCAGTGCTACTCTCACTTCGCCCCAGCTTCCCCTTCCCCCACCCTGTGTCCTCAAGTCCATTCTCTACGTGGAGTCCGTCTGCGTCTTTATTCCTGCCCTGCCACTAGGTTCATCAGTATCATTTTTTTTAGATTCCATGTATATGTGTTAGCGTACGATATTTGTTTTTCTCTTTCTGACTTACTTCACTCTGTATGACAGACTCTAGGTCCATCCACCTCACCACAAATAACTCAATTTCGTTTCCTTTTATGGCTGAGTAATATTCTATTGTATATATGTGCCACATCTTCTTTATTCATTCACCTGTTGATGGACACCTACGTTGCTTCCATGTCCTGTCTAATGTAAATAGTGCTGCAACGAACATCGTGGCACATGTCTTTTTTTGAATTATGGTTTTCTCAGGGTATATGCCCAATAGTGGGATTGCTGGGTCGGATGGTAGTTCTATTTTTAGTTTAAGGAACCTCCATACTGTTCTCCATAGTGGCTGTATCTATTTACATTCCCACCAACAGTTCAGGAGGGTTCCCTTTTCACCACAGCTTCTCCACCATTTATTGTTTGTAGACTTTTTGATGATGGCCATTCTGACTGCTGTAAGGTGATACCTCATTGTAGTTTTGATTTGCATTTCTCTAATGATTAGTGATGTTGAGCATCTTTTCATGTGCCTCTTGGCCACCTGTATGTCTTCTTTGGTGAAATGTCTGTTTAGGTCTTCTGCCCATCTTTAATTGGGTTGTATGTTTTTTTGATATTGAACTCCATGAGTTGTTTGTATATTTTGGAGATTAATCCTTTCTCCGTTGTTCATTTGCAAATATTTTCTCTCATTCTGACGGTTGTCTTTTCATCTTCTCTATGGTTTCCTTTGCTGTGCAAGAGCTTTTAAGTTTCATTAGGTCCCATTTGTTTACTTTTGTTTTTATTTTCATTACTCTAGGAGGTGGGTCAAAAAAGATCTTGCTGTGGTTTATGAGAGAGTGTTTTTCCTATATTTTCCTCTAAGGGTTTTATAGTGTCCAGTCTTACATTTAGGTCTTTAATCCATTTGGAGTTTATTTTTGTGTATGGTGTTAGAGAGTGTTCTAATTTCATTCTCTTACATGTAGCTGTCCAGTTTTCCCAGTACCACTTATTGAAGAGGCTGTCTTTTCTACATTGTATATTCTTGCTCCTTTATCAAAAATAAGGTGACCATATGTGCATGGGTTTATCTCTGGGCTTTCTATCCTGTTCCATTGATCTATATTTCTGTTTTTGTGCTAGTACCATACTGTCTTTTTTTTTTAAAAAAAAAAAAAAACATCTTTATTGGAGTATAATTGCTTTACAATGATGTGTTAGTTTCTGCTTTATAACAAAGTGAATCAGCTACACATATACATATATCCCCATATCTCCTCCCTCTTGCGTCTCCCTCCCACCCTCCCTATCCCACCCCTCTAGGTGGTCACAAAGCACCAAGCTGATCTCCCTGTGCTATGCAGCTGCTTCCCACTAGCTATCTATTTTACATTTAGTAGTATATATAAGTCCATGCACTCTCTCATTTCATCCCAGCTTACCCTTTCCCCTTCCTGTGTCCTCAAGTACCATACTGTCTTGATTACTGTAGCTTTGTAGTATAGTTTGAAGTGGGGAGCCTGATTCCTCCAGCTCCATTTTTCTTTCTCAAGATTGCGATTGCTTTGGCTATTCAGAGTCTTTTGTGTTTCCATACAAATTGTAAAATTTTTTATTCTAACTCTGTGAAGAATGCCATTGATATTTTGATAGGGATTGCACTGAATCTGTAGATTGCTTTTGGTAGTATAGTCATTTTTACAATATTGATTCTTCTAATCCAAGAACATGGTATATTTCTCCATCTGTTTATGTCATCTTTGATTTCTTTCATCAGTGTTTTATAGTTTTCTGAGTACAAGTCTTTTGCCTCCTTAGGTAAGTTTATTCCTAGGTATTTTATTCTTTTTGTTGCAGTGGTAAGAGGGATTGTTTCCTTAATTTCTCTTTCTGATATTTCATTGTTAGTGTATAGGAATGCCAGATATTCTGTGCATTAATTTTGTATCCTGCAACCTTACCAAATTCATTGATTAGTTCTAGTAGTTTTCTGGTGACATCTTTAGAATTTACTGTGTATAGTATCATGTCATCTGCAAACAGTGACAGTTTTACTTCTTTTCCAATTTGTATTCCTTGTATTTCTTTTTCTTCTCTGATTGCCGTCGCTAGGACTTCCAAAACTATGTTGAATAATAGTGGTGAGAGTGGACATCCTTGTTTTGTTCCTGATCTTAGAGAAATGCTTTCAGTTTTTCACCATTGAGTATGATGTTTGCTCTGGGTTTGTCATTTATTTGGCCTTTATTATGTGGAGGTAGATTCCCTCTATGCCCATTTTCTGGAGAGTTTTTATTATAAATGGGTGTTGATTTTTGTCAAAAGCTTTTTCTGCATCTATTGAGATGATCATATGGTTTTTCTCCTTCAATTTGTTAATATGGTGTATCACATTGATTGATTTGTGTACATTGAAGAATCCTTGCTTTCCTGGGATATATCGCACTTGATCATGGTGTATGATCCTTTTAATATGTTGTTGGATTCTGTTTGCTAGTATTTTGTTGAGAATTTTTGCATCTGTGTTCACCAGTGATATTGGTCTCTAATTTTCTTTTTTGTGATATCTTTTTCTAGTTTTAGTGTCAGGGTGATGGTGGTTTCATAGAAAGAATTTGGGAGTGTTCCTCCGTCTGCAGTTTTTTGGAAGAGTTTGAGAAGGATGGGTCTTCGCTCTTCTGTAAATGTTTGATAGAATTTGTCTGTGAAGTCATGTGATCCTGGACTTTTGTTTGTTGGAAGATTTTTGATTTCAGTTTCAATTTCATTACTTGTCAATTTCATTACTTTTGATAGGTCTGTTTATATTTTCTAATTCTTCCTGGTTCAGTTTTGGAAAATTGTACCTTTCCAAGAATTTGTCCATTTCTTCCAGGTTGTCCATTTTATTAGCATATAGTTGTTTGTAGTAGTCTCTTATAATCCTTTGTATTTCTGCGGTGTCAGTTGTGATTTCTCCTTTTTCATTTCTAATTTTATTGATTTGTGTCCTCTCCCTTTTTTTCTTGATGAGTCTGGCTAAGGGTTTATCATTTTTGTTTATCTTCTCAAAGAACCAGCTTTTAGTTGTATTGATTTTTTCTATTGTTTTCTTCGTTTCTATTTCATTTATTTCTGCTCTGATCTTTATGATTTCTTTCCTACTACTGACTTTGGGTTTTCTTTGTTCTTCTTTCTCTAGTTGCTTTAGCTGTAGGGTTAGATTGTTTATTTGAAATTTTTCTTGTTTCTAGAGCTGAGATTGAATTGCTATAAACTTCTCTCTTAGAACTGCTTTTGCTATGCCCTATTGGATTTGGGCCATTGTGTTTTCATTGTTATTTGTTTCTGTGTAGTTTTTAATTTCTTCTTTGATTTCTTCAGTGATCTCTTGGTTATTTAGCAGCACACTGTTTAACCTCCATGTATTTGTGTTTTCTACAGTTTTTTTCTTGTAATTGATTTCCAATCTTAGAGCATTGTGGTCAGAAAAGATGCTTGATTTGATTTCAGTTTTCTTAAATTTTCCGAGACTTGATTTGTGACCCAAGATGTGATCTATCCTGGAGCATGTTCTGTGTGCACTTGAGAAGAATGTGTATTCTGCCACTTTCGGGTGGAATGTTCTGTAAATATCAATTAAATCTATCTGGTTTATTGTGTCATTTAAAGCTTGTGTTTCCTTATTTATTTTCTGTTTGGATGATCTGTCCATTGGTGTAAGTGTGGTGTTAAACCCTACTATGATTGTGTTACTGTCAGTTTCCCCTTTCATGGTTATTAGCATTTGCCTTATGTACTGAGGTGCTCCTATGTTGGGTGCATAAACATTTATAGTGTTATATATTCTTCTTGGATTGATTCCTTGATTATTATGTAGTGTCCTTCCTTATGTCTTGTAACAGTCTTTATTTTAAAGCCTGTTTTATCTGATATGGGTATTGCTAACCCAGGTTTCTTGTGACTTCCATTTGCATGGAATATCTTTTTGCATCCCTTCACTTCCAGTCTGTATGTATCCCTAGGTCTGAAGTGGATCTCTTGTAGACAGCATATATATGGGTCTTGTTTTAGTATACATTCAGCCAGTCTGTGTCTTTTGGTTGGGGTATTTAATCCATTTACATTCAAGGTTATTATCGATATGTATGTTCCTATCACCATTTTCTAATTTGTTTTGGGTTTGTTTTTGTGGGTCTTTTTCTTCTCTTGTGTTTCCCACCTAGAGAAGTTCCTTTAGAATTTGTTGTAAAGCTGGTTTGGTGGTACTGAATTCTCTTAGCTTTTGCTTGTCTGAAAAGCTTTTGATTTCTTTGTCGAATCTGAATGAGATACCTTGCTGGGTAGAGTAATCTTGGTTGTAGTTTTTTCTCTTTCATCACTTTAAGTATATCCTGCTACTCCCTTCTGGGTGGCAGGGTTTCTGCTGAAAAATCAGCTAGTAAGCTTATGGGGATTCCTTTGCATGTTATTTTTTGCTTTTCCCTTGCTGCTTTTAATATTTTTTCTTTGAATTTAATTTTTGTTAGTTTGATTAACGTGTCTTGTGTTTCTCCTAGGGTTTATCCTGTATGGGACTCTCTGTTCTTCCTGGACTTGGGTGACTATTTCCTTTTCCATGTTAGGGAAGTTTTCCACTATAATCTCTTCACATATTTTCTCAGACCCTTTCTTTTTCTCTTCTTCTTCTGGGACCCCTATAATCTGAATGTTGGTGCATTTAGTGTTGTCCTAGAGGTCTCTGAGATTGTCTTCAATTCTTTTCACTCTTTTTTCTTTATTTTTCTTCTCAGCAGTTATTTCCACCATTCTGTCTTCCAGCTCACTTATTCGTTCTTCTGCCTCAGCTATTCTGTTATTGATTCCTTCTAGTGTATTTTTCATTTCAGTTATTGTGTTGTTCATCTCTGCTTCTGTTTGTTCTTTACTTCCTCTAGATCTTTGTTAAACATTTCTTGTATTTTATCAATCTGTGCCTCCATTCTGTTTCCGAGATTCTGGATCATCTTTACTATCATTATTCTGAATTCTTTTTCAGGTAGATTGCCTATTTCCTCTTCATGTATTTGGTCTTGTAGGTTTTTACCTTGCTCCTTCATCTGTGACATTTTTTTTGCTGTCTCATTTTTTTAATTTCAATTTTTTATTTTTTTATGGGTGGGATTGTGTTCCTGTCTTACTTGGTGTTTGGCGTGAGGCTTATAGCACTGGAGTTTGTAGGCTGTTGGGTAGAGCTGGGTCTTGGTGCCAAGGTGAGGACCTCTCGGAGGCCTCACTCCAATGAATATTCCCTGGGGTCTGAGGTTCTCTGTTAGTCCAGTGGTTCATACTCAGAGCTCCTGCTGCAGGAGCTTTGGCCCGACCCCTGGCTCGTGAACCAAGATCCCACAAGCCATGAGGGTGTCAAAAAAAAAAAAAAAGAAAGAAAAAAACAGAGCAGAACAATAACGAAGAGTGAAAGATAAAATTAGATTAGGAAACTAACAGATATGTTAGAAAGAATATAAAAATAAAAATATAATTGAAACAATAACCAGAAGGTAAAAGAGAACCACAATAGTAAAAAAGAGGAGAAAAAAAAAAAGGCCTTAGCTCTGCGGGGGCAGGGCTTAGGCAGGGCCGGGTTTTAGATGGCAGTTGGGGCCTATGCTTAGGACCCTCAGGGCTGGAAAAAGCCCCTTTTTTGGGGGGAGGGGGAGGTGGGGCTTAGGCTCAACCCAACTGAAGCGGCCCAGGCGTTCCTCTGGTCTTGGAGGGTGGGGGATCTGGCCTGGGAGCCCAGCAGGCTTCCCAGCCCGAGTGGGTTGAGCAGACGCCCTCCATGCCTCTCCTGCTCCTCTGGTCTTGGCGAGCCCCTCCCACCTGCCTCTCCTCTTCTCCCCTGGCCTGCCTCCTACGGCCCAGGACCCATGCAGCCCAGAGGGGGCTTTGGAGGGCAGGGGACCCAGTCTGTGAGCCCCACAGGCTTCTCGGATGGTGGAAATGCCTGCTGTGCCTTCCCTGATCGTGCGGTCCTGGAGGGCTCCCTCCCACCATCTGGCTCTCCTCTTCTTCCCCCGCTCCTCCCTCCTTCCTACAACCTTAGGACCAACACGGCCTGGAGGGGGCCTCTGAGGGCGTAGGACCCAGCCTGGGAGCTGGGCAGGCTTCCTGGGCCAGTTGGGCAAGGGAAACACTAAGCATGCTCCCCCCTGATCCTAGCCCCCTAGGGTCCCTCCAGGCGAGGAAACCCCTCCCCACTCCCAGCCATCCCTCTGGGGCTCCGGTCCTGTCCAGCCTCCACTTCTCCTCCCCCCTCAGTCCCCCCATGTCCTACCTGGTCGCTTGGAGGTTCCTCCCCGTCTCCTTGGGCATCAAGTTCCCTCACCAGCATCCAGCAGGCACCCTAGTTGTGGCAATACGTGAACTCTGCATCTTCCCATGCCACCATCTTGTCTCCGCCCCTAGTGATTGTAGTCTTACTTGGGTGAGTCTCTTGTGTCCTTACTACAGGTATACGAAAACATGAATTCAAGAATTTTATCAATTTGGTTGGGCCATGCACGTCCAGTTTAATTAGAAACACTTAGGCAGTGTGACACTAGTGTACAACACTTGTAAACGTCAAAATAATAGGCTTGTTATACACTAAGTACTAAATATACAGTGGTTTAAGAATACAACTGCTACTAGGATTTTGTTGTCATTGTTGTCCAAAAATGTATTGTATCTTCATCAGTGAAAGGAGACTGGGAAATAGAAATAGTTTTGCGCTATAGGTTAGGGAATCCCCACTCCATGGGCCCCTGCTTTAACCTTGTCCATCATTAAGCAGTGATCTCAGTCCCTCTCTTTGCCCAGTCCTTGGCTCAGTTTTCTCTCACGTGTGTAGCCTCTGTTACTTATGTTAACTTGAAGTTCTTCCTCCACACAAGCAATGGTGCAGAAAAGAGAGTGGTTTTCCCTTGCTGCTTTACAAAAAGTTCACAGTTTTTGCATTTTACAGGTTTGCCCACTTATTGCCTTAGAAACCTGGCAGGTGCTGACCACAACAACAAACATGGGGAAGTTAGAAAGCTTCCTGAGTTCTCCTTGTGTTGGTCTCTAGTTCTTCTTTTTCAGAAAAGTAAATGAAAAGTCCTAAGGCCTTGTTATTGAGAATGTGGCTCGTCTTCCTAAATCCTTGCCCCATAAATACACAGTCTACCAGGTCCACAGAGATACATCTCCCTCTCCTCCCTCCATGATAGTCACTTGATGCAAATTCTTAAAGCAGTAAGTAGTCAACTTGTGTCCCTAAGAGTTAACAGTAAGAGATGCTTAGATTTACAGACTTCTTCTTAGACCAGTAAATACCTGGCCTGGACCTGTGTTTACTAAGTAATTAAAACGGGGTTCTACCCTTGTTGGTGGCAGAGAAACAGGTGAAATTTTGCTTTTTCACATTTCTGAGAAATATACAAAGCTTTCATGGTTTAATGTCAATAATAAAATTTTGGAGTGATTAGGATATTAAAAAAAAACATAAAAATTAGTGAACTGAAAAACCTCACTTAAGTCCCAGTGGTACTATATTTTGGTGGAAGATTGGGGACAAACAATTGAAGAATGAGCAGAAGTAAAGAAAAAGGAAACAAAGAGAAAGATAATTAGTCAAATTGGTTATATGTACTTTAAAAATGTATATTACATCTGTCTACCAAGATATGGATGTGGGATCTATGTGGGAAAAATAATATTTTGTTTCTCAATTAACAGTACAAGTTAAAGCCCATTAAAGGAAACCTCAAGAGATTTTTTCTGTTCTTATAATTAGAATTTTGTTGTATTTAACAGAATACCTTTAATAAGGTATTATGCATGGGTTGGAAACCGTTATTATTTTATAAATATATCCATTTCATGATTTTTAAAGAATAATTAAGCAGAATAAGATACTTCAAAGAAAATTATTTGGAATTATAATTTTTGTGCTGTGTTTTCTTAAGGGTAGTGGGGGGAGGTAGATTTACATTACATTTAAAAATTTTTTCTGTCAGGTTCCATACCCTGTGAATGAGAGTATGAGTTTTTGATTACTATATTTCCACAGCTAAATTGCTACTTGGGCATTATAGGATCCTCAATAAATATTTGAAATGAACGAATTGAATAAACCATGCCACTTCTTAAAGATATTGTGTCCGTAAGGCAATGTCATTCTTGTTTGTTGTGTTAATTACTTTCAGACAGAATGCCTTTATCAACCTGAAAAGTTGGGCATAGTCACGTGTTACATGAAATACCATGTCAGAAAAGTCTCCGTTATGTATGTTCTTAACTAAACCTAGAAAATAGTTATCATCCTCCTTATGCTCTTCTCGTACAGTGATGATCTGGTTGTAAATTGCCTTCAGCCTCATTGCAAACAATCACAATTCCATAAGGAATATTACATAGGATTTTTCTCCAGGTCTTTGTAACCTGAAGAAAGACACCACAACAGGAAGCAGGGGACAGGATCTCTAGCCTCTGCTCCTTTGCTGGGTGTGGTGATAGAAAAGTCACTGCTGCTTGGGCTACAGTTACGCTTTATGTAAATGCATTGATTGAGCCAGATCATCTTTCTGGTACTTCCTATTTTAGAATTTTCTGTGAATCTAAACAAAAGGATATAACTTAATAATTTTTCTTTCTTTTCTAGCTAATAATGAAAGTGTGGTAAGGAAAGGTATGGAGATGTCATTATGGGATTGATATTCAGGGACATCTTGACTCAACAAATATAAATATTACTTGATAGCTTATCCCCAAACTATTGCTATGATTTCCTGAATTAAAGAAGTTCCATTTTCATCACTGGCTTTAAGGTGTCTGCTTTTTAGTATATAACCACAAGTAGGTCTTCTGCATTATTTTTATACTTGCTGAGATTGGTAAAGAGTGCTATGTTTATGACCTTGTGAAGGAATGTCTGTTATTGAAGAAGTTTGTTTCATTTATCAAGCACGTTAATATTTTGATCTTCCACACACAATTTAAAAATGCCCAAATGATTTTAGTCTGTTTTGTTTATCTAACTGTAGTAGTTTTAAAATGTAGACAGTTATGACAATAGTATATAACTAGCAAATTCAGGGGTGTAGCAGGCACATTCTTAGTTGCAGAGGTGCAAATGGATGTGCATGTATACATAGAATCGTATGTCCAGAGGAATTATTTACCCTTGAAAAGCAAGGATCTTAGTTACTTGTTTGCTACAGTAATATGTGAATGACTAATTGGGGTAATAAGAGAATATGCAATTATAATTTTTGAAGATAGTTTAAAGATAACATTGACTGGGGTTTTTTAACTCCTTGAACTAAGACCGATACATTTTATTCGCAGTTTTACTTAAAGAACAGATTGCGCCACGTGTTTTTTACCATAGCTCCCTAATAGTGTATTACATGTGTTTTGTCACTTTTAATTTAGGATATTATTTTTTTTCAAAACTTGACATAGAACCACTACTGTTTACTAACTCGTGCCTATGTGTTACATTTTTCCTGATATAGCAATTATAATTGATAAATTAATGAAGTAAGTTGATTTCATGAAATTTCTTTAATGGTCAATTGCTTCTTTAAGACTATAACAGATCATAGAGGAGGATTTGTTTTACCTTTTTTTCAAAGTGAAAATTTTTTTCACTTGATAGCCCTCTGAAATCTTCTTGAAATAAGTTAATAATATCCTCTCTTATTTAGTCTCTTACAGACTTAGAGCCACACACCATCTCAGCAGGCATAAGCTATTCTTAGAGCAATGTAGAGCTTGCCATTGCAAGCAAAGATGTGGAGAAAGTGAATGGGGGGAAAGAGGAATAGTCTTTGAACTGCAAGATTATTTTTCCTTTCCCTTGATATAAAATAAATACATGAATGAGTAAATTAACAATAAGTAAAATAAATTAAGCGTGATGTGGGCTTAAAAATCATTGGTATTTCTACTGCATCTTAAACTGCTTTGAAATCAGTTATACTTCATGGAAGTATCACCATTCTTATTTTGTAATCACATTGTGCATTTTGGAATCTTTATGCCACTTTACAAAAAAAGGTAAAAATAATTTTATAACAAGTGAAAGGAGGAAATGTAATTATCTTACGCTTTTAGGAATAGTTGGCTTCCTAGTAAATTTAGAAAAAGAAGTTTGAACTGATGACACGTTTTGCTTGTATTTTTTTTTAACATCTTTATTGGAGTATAATTGCTTTACAGTGGTTGTTAGTTTCTGCTTTATATAACAAAGTAAATCAGCTATACATATACATATATCCCCATATCTCCTCCCTTTTGCGTCTCCCTCCCACCCTCCCTATCCCACCCCTCTAGGTGGTCACAAAGCACCAAGCTGATCTCCCTGTGCTATGCGGCTGCTTCCCACTAGCTGTCTATTTTACGTTTGGTAGTGTATATATGTCCATGCCACTGTCTCACTTCATCCCAGCTTACCCTTCCCCCTCCCCATGTCCTCAAATCCATTCTCTATGTCTGTGTCTTTATTCCTGTCCTGCCCCTAGGTTCTTCAGAACCATTTTTTTCCCTTAGATTCCATATATATGTGTTAGCATACGGTATTTGTTTTTCTCTTTCTGACTTACTTCACTTTGTATGACAGACTCTAGGTCCATCAACCTCACTACAAATAACTTAATTTTGTTTATTTTTATGGCTGAGTAATATTTCATTGTGTATATGTGCCACGTCTTCTTTATCCATTTATCTGTCGATGGACACTTAGGTGCTTGTATTGTATTTACTAAAGCTTCTTCATTTTTAATCCCTAAATGTAGAAAGAGAACCTCAGTGTCAATAAATAGCATTCTTCACATCCATTCTTTAATACAGCATTTCTCCCTCCCTGAAATTCTTATAGTATCTCTGACAAGTTGAAGCTTGTGTTGTAAGAAACCTTAAGAAATTCATCCAGTGCAGCCTTTCACCTTGAGAAAGGACAACTAAAGCCTTCTCAGCACCTGGGTATTTAGTCTACTCATAAAGATGTACAGAGAAGTTAAAACCATACCAGGGTCAATCTGTGCTCACTGCTCAGATGCGCTTTATTATCTGGCCTATAGCCCCCCTATTTGAGTTTCCTTGTTGTTCTCCGTAAGGCTCAGTGACTCTTAGAGTAAGTTTCCTTACTAGATTCCTTGGGAGTTTAGAGTGCAAAGATACTTTTTCCCTCAAGGCAAAACTAGTTTTCTGTCTCTCTTGTGTAATAATGCTTTAAGTGTTGAAGACTAATTAGGTCATCCATTTGTAATTAGGCCACTTTGTCTTCCAGACTAATAATCCAAATATTAGCCTTATTATAGGTCCATTGATAATCCTTTAAACATTTGGCTTACATAGTTTCTTTTGACCCTCTCCAGATTCTCCAGCAAGCTCTTAAATTGGGCCACCAGTTGTACCCAACCATATGTTCATCTGACTTCTAAGTGGTCTATTATTTTCCAAGAGCTCTCAAAAGCAAAGCAAAACAAAACAAAACTGAAGTTGAACCCCTTATTAGTTTTACACGTGTTTAATATAAGTGATAAATTTTGGGGTTTGTGTATCTGTCTCTCTGTAACTAGACACGTTTTTGGAGAAAAATTCCTATACATTTGCAGTTCCTTTTTGTCACCTGATATAATAAAAATGATAAAAAATATATTGAACTCAGCATAGCCCCAGTGCACGTATATGCACACACACATGCACAAATGTAAATTATTCTGTCGATACTTGTTAAATGCCTGTTACAGACATGAGTAAGTCAGAAATCTTCCTGCTTAGTTGGTAAGGCAGGGTGTCAAAAAAAAAAAGCCACAGTAAACTGTTATCTGTCATTAGAAGAGTGAACTGGGAATGTAATGTTTGAGCTGAGACTTGCAGGATCAATTTGGTTTTATCACACAAAGTGGGAAGAGGCATGCCGGGAGCTGGCTCTTTAGGAAATTGTGGTTGGTTGTAAGTGTGGGATCCATGTGCTGGGGTACAGAGCTGAACAGGTTGAGTGAGAAGACCTGGCCTAATGAGCTAAAACCACAGGGAAGAAAGAGCTGTTAAAGAGTTTCAAGTGGTTTGCATCTTAGATTAAACTGTAAATTATATGGCAATTGGATTGGAGGCTGATGAGAAAGGGAGGAGTCTGAGAAACTGATGAAGTGATGAAGACCTTGGGTAAGGCAGCGGGAGTGGGAACGAATAGGAGGTATAGATTCTAAAGGCTTGGTGACCATTTTGATAGGTGCAGTGAAAAAGGCTGCTCTAGTGTGTCTCTCATCTTTTGAGCTTGGGCTTTTGAGTGACGAAGAGGCAAGTAAGGTGAGGGAGGCGAGGGGTGTGAGGTAGTGAGATGGGGAATGACTTTGATATTTGAGATTCCTGTTGACGTGTAGGAATAATCTAGACGTTTGGGAATAGAGCTCAGGAGAGATGTTAGAGATGGAAATGGAGGTTGGTGGTTGAAATCAAGAGGCCTCGTGAAGTAGGAAGATGAGGGCATAGATGGAGCCCTAAAGGAAGAACAGTGAGAGGAGGAGAAGCCAGGCAGCAAGCAATTCAAGCAACCCAAGTTTGAAAGAAGAGCCTCAGCAGCCAAGGAAACATGGCCGTGAAGCAAAGGACAGCTGAGAATGAATGTCTCATCGCCACAGAAGACTGAAAAGTGACAAGTGAGATGACTGGAGAACTTGGGGCAGTTGCACTGAAGTGTCAGTGTCAAAAGCCAGATGACAGCGGCTTTAGGAGCAAACGAGGACAGGGAAATAGCGAACAGGTAACTACTTTGCTGCAGATTTTTTTTTTAGGTACTTCTTAGTTTTTCTGCTTAATTCTCATTTGAACTCAGTAAAGGAAGTGTTTTGTAGATGAGAAATTAAGTCTCAAATAAATATTTGCCCAAATTATATAACGAATAAGTTAAGGAGCCAAAATTCCATCTCTAGTTCATTATTAGTCTTAAATTAGTTCTATGAGTGTACGAAGATAGATAGGATTGATCATTATTTTCTCAATAACGAAATAAGATATGGCCCCCAAAGGACCAGTTTTCATGTATGTTTTATGAAACAAGACTGATCACCTTCTCTCTGTATTCTGTGTGTCAATCATGAAAACCCTGATTCCCATGTTACTCAGATCATCATGCAATTGAATAACATAGCAACATAGAAATAAACCAAATATGTGTGTATAATGCAGTATATCATGGACATTAGGATTAAGATTCTCTTGTGATGAAGGCAAGCATGTACACACACTACATAAACACATAAAGGTGGCTCTATCTTCAGGCAAATTTCATACCAATGAAAGGGTTTTAGGTACTATATGAAACAAGTGATAAAGTGTTTTACATAGGATAGATTACTGAAGTCTTCCCTTTGTCAATGTGTTACCAAGGCCTATGGTTACTAAACTGTGATTGGTATCTAATGAATGTCTAGGTGTCAATAACTAATAATAAAATAATTAATTGTAAATAGTAAAATAACATTATGCCCATAATAGTAAATACTGTAAAATATTATACCCATCGTAAAAACATCCATAGTTTGTAGAGAAGGCAACGAGGGCTGAGCATTTTCTATGCAAATAATAGAGAAGTTTAACTAATAGAGACCTTTTGCAAGAACTGTCCTCATGTGGCTCTCTCCCAGAGTTTTCCAAGCTTTAAAGCTGCTTCTTGGTGACACAATATGGTGTTCAAGGGAAGAAAAATCATAGAAATTCTGGGTTTGGGATTCTAGTCAATTTTGGAAAGTGTGTTGAAGTAGGACTTCAAAAGTGGAGAGAAACAAGTAGTATGGCATTATAGATCATTACAGAAAAAGTTTCAAGCAGAAGAATAAACAAAGGAAGTTGTTTCTGAGAGCCTAACAAATACTGAAGTTTGCTTTTTGTCTGAAAATGAGGGGAAATCTCTCCTTTAAGAAACTTATTGGTAGACTTAAATTACATTTTTCTACCCATAAAATATAAATTGACTGGAATCTGACAACTGAATTTCTTCCTTGACATTCAAGTCTTTTAGGAATTTTTGACTGGTTTTCTTCTATTGGTTTAGGACGCACACTTGGACTTTATTTTTTGGGGGATGAGATTCTACTCATGTTTGAGTTTATATCATAGCAAAGAGGTTTTAAATGATCTCTTCATGAATGCAGTTGTTTCTGCTTCCATTCTCATTTCCCGTGATCTCAGCATGGCTTTTGACACTGTCAACTGTGCTATCATTTCAGAGGGCTTGAGGGAATTGCCACCCTTAAACACTCAATTCTACGTCAAAATAACTATTGAGAAACACAGTATTGTAGGCAAATATTTTGTCTAAATGGTTTTTTCACGAATACTGAAAATTCTGTTTAGTTAAAACAATAGCATATAGAGGTCTGATTATTTTAATTTAGTTTCCACTTTATCCAGCTACCAGAAGCTATTTTAAGGAGGTGTTTGGCCTCTGGTCCTGCTGCTTTGCCATGAGCATAGGTGACTGGGCATGTAAGTAGGCATCTTCTGTCCTACGGAAGTGAGTAACATGACAAATCAATGGAGCTTGGTTTTGAATCAGAACTTACCCGGCACGGTTTAGCTGTGGTGTCTTGTTGACATGAAGTTAGTAATTTCCATACCCAATACCTTGTGACGACATTAATCTGTTAGTGCTTCATATGGGTGATGTAATGTCTGAGCTATCTGATCTTTCTCCTAGTGAATGTGCTTAAAGACTATTTTTTCTTATGCTCATTAAAGAGACGTGTTCACAGGTAAATTCTGTCTTTTGAGCTCTAGAGCACCCCAAACCTGAATTTCAGTGTTACACCATAAATAGAGCTCTTGTCCCAGGATTATTAGTTATAAAGCTGGTCCCAGCTTTTGGCCCTTAAAAATGTCCTTCTTGGGCTTCCCTGGTGGCGCAGTGTTTTGAGAGTCCACCTGACGATGCAGGGGACACGGGTTCGTGCCCCGGTCCGGAGCGGCTAGGACCGTGAGCCGTGGCCGCTGGGCCTGCGTGTCCGGAGCCTGTGCTTCGCAACGGGAGAGGCCACAACAGTGAGAGGCCTGCGTACCGCAAAAAAAAAAAAAAAAAAGTCCTTGTTGGCACATGTTAAACACATTATTAAGACTTGCAACTGTCTTTTGAAAAATATGACTACACTTACTCCCCATTTTTCCCTGTCCAACTTAGAAGTTTGGTCTTTGCTTTAAATTGCCTCTGGACTCAACAGCTGTTCATTCCACCTGGCTGTTCCAGCAGTCCTTCAAGGTGTGGGGATGTGCAAAAGTGAGAGGATTTCACTCCCAAACTGGACTCTGGCGTCCTATTATAGGTCTTTCAGCAAACTAAGAGATGATGGTTGTAGTAGCCAGTGACTTAGGGGTTCTGAGTAGATTTCCTGATTTAATTTTAACATGTTTCTTCTTGGCCACTATAATTATTTGGAGCCCATCACTACAGGTTTCAGTTAGAGAACTATACATTTTCAATAGTGGTACAGAATTTATTCAAAATGATATATGTTAAAAGCATTTTATCATAAAATATTTTGTTTATTCATAATAAATCCTGTACAAAATTGCATATTTCTTGGTCATAAGACAAGTCCAATATTTTATGAAGAAATAAGTTGAAAAAGCTGAGCTGCTTTTGGGGATTCTGATTATGAAAAGCAAATGTGATTATCTTGGATTCGGGTCATTGATTACAAACACAGCAGTTTGAATTTTTTAGAGGGGGAAAAATAGATCTGAGAAATTGCCCTTTAGACTCTCTTGGATTTCTGAAGAAGAAAAAGGGAAGGAAAAGACCAAAAGAAACTTAATGAAATACTGGCATTAAAATGGGGCAGGATTAAGTCGTTTTTAAATGAATGAACACAACTAGTTCCAGTAGCCATTGTTCCATTTAGAAAGAGCCATTGGTAGACTCTGAACAGAAGTAGAGGGCACTTTTTCAGTGAAATGGACCCGATATAATCGGAATGGATCCAACAAGGTTTTCTACTGGACACAGTATAATGTCTTATGAAGTAAAGACAGTACAAATAGACATGGTCTAAGTGGACCTAAAAGCTGTGGTCATTCATGTGCAATATTACCTTTTTTAAAGGAAAAGTTTCTTGGCTCTGGGGAATGAAAAGAAAAACATCATTGCTAACTTGCCCGTAAAATATTTAATACAATAATAATAGAGGATGTGATTGGCTCTATATTTTCTGAAATTTATGATTAATGTACAGTAGTAATTATAATGGTAATTCAATTTTATTTAATCCCTTCAGCTACGTTTATTCAATAAGTGGTAGGATCCCCATTTTCGAAATGAGGAAACTGAGGCCCAGGAATGGTGAGACTTGCCCTAGGTCCTATAGTAGACCTGAGATTTGAACCCAGGTCAGCCTCGTTGCACAGTCTGTGCTGTGTGGCTTTCTTCAATTGTACCAGTCACTCACCCTTTCCTATCACGGGCACTCCTTGATGTGAGTTCCCTTGCAAGGCCTACTTGTTAGCAGCCGTTGCTCCTGCACATCTAGTACCAGTGGGCTTTGCATTTGGGTTGTGTACTTTATATACCTGTTACAAAGATGATGGGAATGATTTATAAACACTGCTTTTGCCTTATCTTTGGGAGGATGTACTTTTAATTCATTCTTTCCCCAGAGTGTGTTGTAATATGTCCCCAAAGAAACAGGCTTAACTCCATAAAAATAATTTTCCCTTATTTTTCTTTATGACCATTGATAAAAACTGAGACAAATAAATATGTCAAAACCTCTTGATTTTTTCTGCTTCTTTGGAAAATGTAAGAAGTTATGGAAGCTCAATGTAATTAATGCAAAAGTAGAGTAAATTGTTAAATTTTATGAATTATTTGCTAGAAGGATTCAAGTGAAAATTCAACTGTATGGATGCTAATGTAACACTTTAGATATAAAATGTAGACTGAAATAAGAAACAGTCGAATTAGCATGAAGACATTAAGTGATAAAATGAACGTTTTTATTGACTAAGGGTGAGTAGCTGGACTATTATAGTCAAAATCTCAATCAAAGCATCTAAGATATTTAAGACTTAAATGTGACTTTGATATAGCCTCTGGTGACATTTGAGGAGTTTCCAGACAAAACTGAACCATTTACATGGCAACTTATTATAGAAGAAATTTTGCTTGATTCACTGTCAACCCAGATTATTATTTTTTTCTTAATGCAAGTGATCCACCAGTATTTATAATGTCTGTCATATTTTAAAAGGACATTATAAATGGTGCTACTTTCAATGAAGTTAAAAATTTCCAAGTCAATATACATATGTGGTGCAAATGGATATGTACACAGAGCTGTTTGACCTTCAGCTAAAATCAAAATTAGTGGGACATTGTAACATTAATGAGAAAAGCCTAATTCATGTTACACACTGTAAGAATTAAGCCAGAATTTATAATAATACTGTCAATATGTTCTAGAGTTAATTTAAATTTAACACACCAAGAATGACCCAATATCTTATATAACTGACCAGCAGAAAAATATGTGGTTTATAGCCTCTTAAATATCATAGTGTGAACTCCAAGGTGGGAAACATCTTAATCTACATTCAGATGTGGAAGTCTGCTGTGAAAAAGTCTGGTGATTCTAAGTAGGTTATAGAGAGAAAAGGGAGAGGCACAAATCTCGAACAGAATGATCTGGTAGGTGCAGAGGACTTTTTTTTTTTTTTTAATACATCTTTATTGGAGTATAATTGCTTTACAATGGTGTGTCAGGTTCTGCTTTATAACAAAGTGAATCAGTTATACATATACATATGTTCCCATATCTCTTCCCTCTTGCGTCTTCCTCCCTCCCACCCTCCCTATCCCACCCCTCCAGGCGGTCACAAAGCATGGAGCTGATCTCCCTGTGCTATGCGGCTGCTTCCCACTAGCTATCTACCTTACATTTGGTAGTGTATATATGTCCATGCCTCTCTCTCACTTTGTCACAGCTTACCCTTCCCCCTTCCCATATCCTCAAGTCCATTCTCTAGTAGGTCTGTGTCTTTATTCCTGTCTTACCCCTAGGTTCTTCATGACATTTTTTTCCCTTAAATTCCATATATATGTGTTAGCATACGGTATTTGTCTTTCTCTTTCTGACTTACTTCACTCTGTATGACAGACTCTAGGTCCATCCACCTCACTACAAATAACTCAGTTTCATTTTTTTATGGCTGAGTAATATTCCATTGTATATATGTGCCACATCTTCTTTATCCATTCATCCGATGATGGACCAGAGGGCTTTTTTAATGTAAGCTCTCCTGCTTCTCCAAAAGATCAGGTGTGGTGGAACATCCCTTTCATCCTGGTCGTGGAGAAGCAGACCTGAACCATCACTTTTCTTGACGACAGTTTGTCATATCTCTAAAGTTCTGGTAATCCATGAACAAGACTGACCAAATTTTAATCATTTTCTCATCAGTATCTACCACATGGCACCAAATATAATAGTTGTATAGTAATTATTACTTGGATACATGTAAAACCATACAGAGAGGCTATGCATAAATTGTTTCAAAGGATTAGGTTAATTAATCTTTAGGGTCAGAAAGTGTTGAAAGAATCATTGGTTTAGCCAATTAAGACCAGAATGAAAGTCTGTCTTTCCACTAGGCATGTTCAGTCACTGTGCTTCCTTCCATTCTGTTCTCTCTTTGGGCCAGAGAGATACTAAGCATATATATGTTGTGTTTAAATTCAGTCTTGCTTATCAATTCCAAATCTAAGGGAAAATAATGGTGGCTACAGAAGAGGGACTAAAACAGAGTTCCCGTGATCTCATCCCATATACTACAAGTGTAAATCAGAATGCTAATATGAGTGTTGAAATGTATCTAAAATTCTGGAATCAGGCATGAAAATAGGGGGCTCCTTTGAGCCACATGGTTATGTGCTACTCAACACAGAAGTTGGAACTGGAATTTAAGGCTTCTGGACAGTTTTCTCTTAGAATATTGTTCGTCTTGGCAAGGAAAGAAAGAGAGGAGGAAGAAGAAAGAACTGGATGCGTTATTAAATGCTGCTTTGTCCTGAAATGAAAATAAGCTCTGGAGGGCACACTCCATTTGTCCAATTGTATATACCCTATATTTAGTGAGGGGGGAATATTCAGTTATGGTGTCGTTACAAAAGCTTATTTCAGGGACATAGGTGTTCTCTGCCCTTGGATTCCTATAGGATTATTATTGATTTACTCCTGATGTCTGGGAATTTAAAATTGGGAATCTAGATGAGTATTATTCTCTATTCGGTTCTTCAGTCTTTTGATCACCTCAAGTGAAGATTACAAAATTATCAATTGGCTTATGAAGCATAGATAACAGTCAAATACAACTTAATACCCAACTGTAGGGTTTTGAGCCTGTTTACATCTATTACAACCACCTGCCTTTTGTGCTGCCCATCCATCGCACATGTACGTGTAAGCCTCCTAGTATCCCGTTGTCCCAAAATCCATACCATTCAATCAGTTTTTCCTGGATTGGGCTTTTCATTCAGTGCATGTTACTTCCAAAAGGTCAAATATGGGCATGAAAATTAAAAAAATTTTCTTCACGTTTAATTTTAATTTTCCAACAGGAAGGATGGGAATGTCTTTCATATCATTGAAGTTTATTGGTGATTGGATGAATTGAGAAGATGCAGACAGGTGTGGAGGTGGTTACTCAAAATATATATATATATTTTTTGCGGTACGCGGGCCTCTCACTGTTGTGGCCTCTCCCGTTGCGGAGCACAGGCTCCGGACACGCAGGCTCAGTGGCCATGGCTCACGGGCCCAGCCGCTCTGCGGCATGTGGGATCTTCCCAGACCGGGGCACGAACCCGTGTTCCCTGCATCGGCAGGCAGACTCTCAACCACTGTGCTACCAGGGAAGCCCTGTCCTTTCTTTTTAAAAGAAAGAATAGCTGAGTTTTAAGTAATTTTCATCTTTTTAGTGTACTTTTCATGTTATTTCCTGTAGGTGCTCTTTCTTAGTAATTACAGTGATTCTCCCATATTCTGAATATATATTAAAACATTTTTCAGTAGGGCTATGATGAAGGGTACTTTCACCACTCCTCCTTGGTGGTGTGGTTCAGTGCCTTGGTTTTAATTCATAGAAACACCACTGCTGCACAGTAAATTATATTGAAATAAGTGTGGTGTATCAAGGCATAAATATCCCCTGAAAATGAGGAAAAACAAGTTTGACACTCAGGTGGCTAATACATCACTCACATAGTAGGAAATGGATTGTACTGTTGTTGACAGGAAATAAGGGGATAGAAGATGATTTCGGTTAATATATAGGTAGAGGAAAGAAAACAGAAAAAAATAATAGGAATCATTATTTTTAGCTCATTTGCCTTGTTTGGCTGTTTATACAGGTGAAAATGTAGACCATTAGCAGGTGACCACTGTTTGAGTGTTACCTTTTCCTGTTACTCCCTGACTAGTGTGTCTTGTCTTTCTGCAAGTGTTGGTGTTGGCAGTATTTATCTTTGCTCTTCTGTGAATTCTGTCATTTGCATTGCATTCATTTATTGAATTCATGCATCCTCCACTGTGTCATTTGCCTTTCATACTTCAGTTTTGTTTTGCTGTTCCCATCAATGCAGGATTATAATTCTTAACTCTCAAATGCATTGGATATCCAGTAGGGAAGAGTCACTAACCCCGCCCCCCCTTTTAATATAGCAGAAATTTCTCCTTTCCTGCTGTGGAACAACAGAGAAAACAGAGGCCATTCTTGGAAGTGAAGGGCATGGGGTGAACTGGAAAGTGTCATGGTGGGGGGCGGGTGTCAAAGCTGTCAGGACTGGCTGCATTTGAAAGTAAATGATGGAATTAAGAAAATCTGTTGACTGTGGCCAACAATAACTAGGAATTCCTAGAGCTGGCTGCTATGAACCATCATTTCAGAAGCAATCTGTGTTTGCCTCTTCTTTTTGGCCAGAGAATGGCGGAGCGTCAGAGCAGTAGACTCCTAAGAGGAAGAGTATTTCTCAACACTTTGCTGTATTTGGGGTGCCATCATAATTTAATCATTGACACCAAAAGCTGTACAATGAAATGCAGTGTGAGACAGTGATTTGCACCTAGAGTCACTTATTATTTTGTCAAGAATTTGACATGCCAATCAATTGTATGAGCAATGTATTATGCTTGCTTGAAATTGATCATGAAACACCTCATGTTAAGCATCTTGATATTCTTTACTAATGTTTTGGGCTTTAGAGCTTTCACCCATGCTTCTGTTTTGTAACTAAGGGGGGAATGACAAAAGGTATGAGCTAATGAAATCATTTTATGCAGAATAATACTTTCAATAATTTACTCCAGAGTGGGTTGTCACACCGACCTCATTATTTATTTCCTCCATGGTTATCAAAGTAAAATGAGCTTACTAGGGAGAATTTTTAAATTACAAGGAAATATAAAGATGAAAATAGATAATCCTACCAATCATAACAATACTGTTTGTAATTTGGAACTATTTCCTTCCATCTTTTCAAATTACCTGAGTAAACTTTAAAAACTGTCTTTAAAAAATTAACTTACCATATCTCATATCACTAAATATTTAAAAGCATGTTTTAATAGTGTATAATATTTGAATATATAGTAATTTAATTAACTAATCCTCAATGATTGGATATTTAGATAGTTTCCTATGTGTTTACGATTATACATGAACCTGTGATGAACGTTTTATTGTACGTTCTATATGAAATGTTTGCGTTCCTCTGATTATTATATGACGTGGAATTATGATGTAGATATGTACATCAAAAGACGTGCAGTTGACTCTTGGGACACCGACGTCTAGGCAGTTGAAAATCCACATGTGACTTTTGACTCCTCCAAAACTTAACTACTGATAGCCCACTGTTGACTGGAAGCTTTATTGAAAACATAACCAGTCGATTAACACATATTTTGTGTGTTATATTTATATATGTACATATATTTTATGCATTTATGACATACCTACCTTTTTCTGAAATTTTTTCACTATTCTAGGCAACATAGTTCATCTGTAAGTTTTTTTCAAATTGTTGCAAACATCCCCCCAAATTTCTAATATATTTATTGAAAAAATCTGCTTATAAGTGGACCCATGCAGTTCAAACTCGTGTTGTTCAAGGTTCAACTGTACATCAGCAGATTGATTTCCAGCAAGTGTGCCATCGTTTCTGTCAGCAGTGTATGAGGATGATATCATTCCATTATACCTTTGTTAACACTGATAGATTTTTAAAGCATTTAATTTGATAGTGAAGATTAGTATCCATTGAAAATTATATATCTTTTATTATTGAAAAACCAATTTTTATATTATCTCATTTCTTCTGTCATTTAATGGGCTTTACCTACTTTTATGTTAGAACTTCAGTGATTTTAATTGATTGCTGTGAACTGTTTATTAAGGGTATTACCATTTATACCCTTAATACCTTCTACAGTTTTGCTTTTGCTCCATAATTGTTTTTATTTTAGGATATAAGCATTTTTCTTTTTCTCTGTTTAAACTTGTAAATGCTTCCTTTTGGACTTTCTTCATTACTTTTACAGTTGAGAAGTAATTCTTCCCTATAGAAGACAAGATGTCGGCTAACATTTTTAAATATGTTAGAACCTTTTATTTTTTACCCATAACTTTGCTATAGTGCTGAAGTTATATTGATGTCTAATGAGATGTGGCTTTGACTCTCAGTCTTAGTAAAATATGTGGGATGTAGTGTGTGCCAAAGAGGAAACTGAACATTCTGAATGATTGCATGGCATATATTAGGATCCAGGCTTTGTTTTTTTGGTCTGCCATATGTCAGTGTTTATATTTGTATCATATTGCTTTAATTACTATACTTTTATAATATATTAGTATCTGGTAAGGGGGGAAAACTTTGTCTACTCCTCTTTTGTAAATTTTCTTTGAAATTCTGACCTATTTATTTTTCTAGGTAAACTTTGACATCACTTGTCAAATTAATGAATATCCATTTGGCCTTTTTTATTAGGGATCGGGAAGGATTGGTATTTCTAAAACATCTCATCTTCCCATTGAGGAATATAATAAACAAACAAACAAACATTCAGACATTCTTTTATGTCCTTGAGAAAAATTTGGCAGTTCTCTTAAGATTTAATGAAAGTGCCTCTTAAGTATTATCTGCTCCTTTAAGACTATATGATAATTATGCTTTTGCAACTTACAGTTTGGTTAAAAAACTAGCCTGTTCCCTATTTTGCTTTCTAGTTCTTTTACTAAAACCTATTTTTTTTTGAGGTAAAGTTCACACAACATAAAATTAACTGTTTTAAAGGGAACAGTTCAGTGGCATTTAATATATTCACAATGTTGTACAACTAGCCTCTATCCAGTTCTAAAACATGTTCATCACTCCATAAAGAAACACCCTTTCTATTAAGCATTTACTTCCCATTTCTCTTGCCCTCACCCTTGGTAACCACCAATCTGTATTATGTCTCTATAGATTCAGCTATTCTGAATATTTCCTACAAATAGAATCATACTTTACATCACCTTTTGTGACTGATTTCTTGCACTGAGCATAATATTTTTGAGGTTCATCCACATTGCAGAATATATCAGTACTTCATTCCTTTTAATGGCTGAATAATATTACATTGTCTGTATATACCACAGTCTTATTATCTATTTATCCATTGATGGATATTTGGGTTGTTTCTACCCCTTAACTCTTGTAGACAACACTGCTGTAATCCTATTGGTACATGTATTTTTTTGCATACTTGTTTTCAATTTAAACACACACACACACACACACACACACACACACACACACACACGCCCCTATGAGTGGAATTGCTGGGTTCTGTGGTCATCCTATGTTTAAGTTTTTGAGAAAGTGTCAAAATCTTCTCCACAGTGGCTGAACCATTTTACATTCTTACTTGTAACATACGAGGGTTCCGATTTCTCTATATACTTGCCAATAATTTTCTTTTTCTTGTTTTATGTTTGTAAATTATAGCCATCCTGTTAGGTGTAAAGTGGTATCTCATTGTGGTTTTGATTTGTATTTCCTTAATGAAGAATGATGTTGCACTTATTTTAATGTGCTTCTTGGGCAAAAGCTATTGTTTTGAATTCAGTTTATTGCCACTAAATTATTTTTACAGTTTTTAAATTTGGATACATTTTGTAACATTTTCATCATTCACTGAGACATTTTTGTTTAACTTTCAACCTTTCAGTCCTTTTATGCCATAGTATTTCCATTAATTTAGATTCATTTCCCAGTTAACTGGAGTATATCATCAAGTAATTTTTAAGGGATTTTTGGCTAGATTTTCTGAGCCCTTGAATATCTGATTTTTTTTTTTTTTTTTTTTTTACCATCATACAACTTAGTTTGTTACAAAAATCTTGGCTTACAAACTTTTCCCTCTTAATTAAATTATTGTAAGTGTTGCTCATTTGTCTCTCTCATGGTATTTAAATTGCCGGGAAGATATTGATGCCAACCAGAATTTTGTTTCTTTGAAGATAAGCTGTTTTTTTTTCCGGAGGTATGCAGGTTTCTGTGTCCCTTGGGCCCTGTATTAAAAACCTTTATCCAGGGTATAAGAATGTATGTGAGAATTTTTCTTTGGTTTCATGTGGATCATGATGTACTCTCCTGGTTTGCGTCCTCCTTGCCCCTTTTTAAATTAAGGTTTTGTCTTTAAATCTCTGAAGTTTTTCTTCAGTTTTGTCCTTGAGTTTGCTTTTATTCCAGTTCTTTTTTTCCTCCCATTGTAATATGTGTGATTCAAAAGGTAGACCTGTTTTCTGTTCCTCATAATAATCCTCTCATCATTTTCAATTCTTTGTCTTATTCTTCTGAGTTCTGGATGAGCAGTGCAATATTGCTGTCCATATCAGTGCTTTGATTTTCTGCAGTTCTCATTATACAGTTTTCCCTATGCAGAGTGTAGTTTTATTTTTCCTCTTGCATGTTAGTTTCCTTTCTTGCTATGTCCAATCATTTCCAGTCTCTCAGCTCTTTGTCTTTATTTGTCTTTTTAACATTATTTCAAAGACTACATGGCCAGGAAATGGGAGGACCAGAGTGTAACCCCAGGCCCATGTGACTGGAAACCTGTGCTCTTGCAGTTTTAAAATTATTTTAAAAGAAAAATGGCAATTATAAAAATAACTAAAAGAAGAAGAAGAATAGACTGTTCTTGCTTGAAAATCTTGGTTACCAAGAGCTTTATCCTTAAATGACTCACAAGTAAAGAGTCGTAGACGCTTTACAATTTCATATAGCAGATACTGTGTACCTGCTTTGAGCATTGTCCTGTGCATAAATATAGAATGTCTTTCCAGAAGACAGATGAACTAATAAAGGAATAGGGGAAATTTCACTTTTTACCTGCATCTTTTCTGTGTTGGTGATTAATAAATTTGCTCTTTTTTTTTTTTTTTTGTGGTACGCGGGCCTCTCACTGTTGTGGCCTCTCCCATTGCGGAGCACAGGCTCCGGACGCGCAGGCCCGGCGGCCATGGCTCACGGGCCCAGCCGTTCCGCGGCATGTGGGATCTTCCCGGACCCAGGCCCGAACCCGTGTTCCCTGCATTGGCAGGCGGACTCTCAACCACTGCGCCACCAGGGAAGACCTTGCTTATATTTTTTTGAGTTATGGGCGTTCTAGCACGTTCCACAGACATCTCATTTTGATAGTTTGTAAAGTGGGGAAAGCATGAGCTTGAGAATGTTTTACAGATGTGAGTTTGCATAGCTATTCCATCACTTTTGAATTGTGTGAGCTTGACTGCCTTACCTAACCTCTGAGCCTGAGTGTCACACTCTGTACAAATCTCATATCCAGGGAGCTTGAGGATTGAATGAGATGAGGATACATTTATGAATGTAGAACAGCACTTGGCATATGGTAGCACTCAGAAATCTACTGAATGCTGTGAATCAGGCACCGTGCGAGGTCCTGGAGACTCAGCTATGAATAAGACATACCTCTGTCTTGAAGGAATGAGAAATTTAGGAGGATACACAGAAAAGGAAACCAGCAATAATAATAATATCCTATAATAAGACTGAACTAGAGAGAAACTGTGCTTCTCTTATGTACCTTTTTACTCCAAACTGCGGTTGAATCAATAATTTATTCTGTGAATACTAGGATGCATAAGTGAGGAATGGCCAGGATAGTGGTTTACCAGAGGGCAGGAGTGTAGGAGGAGCACAGAAAAAGGCCATTATTTAGTCAGGGAAGGTTTTTAAGTAGAAGTTATTCTTAAGCTAAAGTTTTTGCCTCCCTGTTCCCTTTGTAAATTGGATTAAATTTGTGCTCTACCAAGGGACTTGATATTTCAAGGAAACTTGCTACAATATCTTTTTGGTAAAATGAAATCTTTTGTAATGCAAATAATCACTGCCTAATTTATATGTGGGGCAAGTTAAGATTTTTGTGTGTCAGGTTTTTTTTCTCTTTTCTTTTTTTCAAAAGATGGGCACAATGATCTATCTTTGCAATAAGTAAAAACATCCTGACAGTAATTGAATGAGAAATTGATTGAATTTAATCTTCATTCTTCCACATTTTGTAGAGAATAAAGAAGCATTTTTTAAATATATAACTGCCCTTGCTGAAGTGAGTAAAGAAGGCATATTCATGTAGATTTCATTGGAAGTTAAGACTTTTCTGAGTCATTATAAAGTCAGTTGATTTTTACAGGTCATTTCTCCAGGACTCAGTTTCCCCATATGCAAAATGTGGGATTTGGACTAGAGTATTTCTATTACAGCTTTAAAACTCTCTGGAAGGAAAAGAAAAAGATTAATGACAAACTTATCATATAATTAGGGTAATAAATTACAAATAGTATGCCTAGAGATAGAAATGAAAATGACTCCTAAATTTTTTTTAATTATAGATAATTATAATTCTGTTAGACTTTTACAAGGTACCAGGCAGTCATTTAAAAGAAAATGAGATTCAGGATAGGTTCCTTTGTACAAATACTGTAGTTGATTGACCCTTTTATATGGATACCTATCCTATTGGATTACGGGCCCACACTGCTCCAGTATGACCTTATTTTAACTTAGGTAATATCTACAAGGACTGTATTTCCAAATAAGATCACATTCTGAAGTCCTGGGCATTAGGCCTTCAACATATGAATTTAGAGGGGTGAGAGGTGATGCAATCAGCCATAACACCTTCTGTGAATACTCTGTTTATTCTTGCCTTTCTAATAGGTTAGCCATGACACAAATATAGCACATGAACTGGGAGAACTCCCTCCTGAACCCATGACAAGCATCACTAATTGATCATGGCAAATTTTCCCACTAATTATGGAGGGAGACCCAAAACAGTTCATCAAAGTGGGCCATAAAATAAAACCTATTTGCTATATAGATAGATAGATTTACATAGCCAATAGGAAAGCAGTTATCATATAAATACAGTAAGAAAAATTTCACTTCAATAATCTAATATTGAATTGCTTTAATGAATTGGAGAAAGCTTGTGTGTATTTGTACACCTTAAATTCTAATTCAAAATTGGGTTATAAGAATATATTTAATTACAATAAATAGGAAGAGGCAAAGTTCTCAAGAAAAAAATTGAATGTGAATAAACAACAGAAAGTCTAGTTTTTATTAATCCCCTGCCCTTGCCACTTTTCTTCTCTGAAGGGTATTTATGATAATATAAGTAGCCCCAGGATGTACTACATCCTGAGTATTTAAATTTTGTTTCAACATTAAACAAAACATAGTTTTATCAAAATTTATATTTTTTATTTACTGATTCGGGGAGATTTTGTGTATTATCTCATCTTTGTTTAGAAATACATTAAAGTGGTTTAACCTAAGGAATAATGAGTATGTAAGAGTATTATGTCAGTTTGCCATTCATTCATTTATTTTTCATTCATTCACATATTTATTGTGAGCTAGTATTATGGACACTATTTCGATGTATCAGTAATTCCTTAGGACCACGTGTCACTAGCCACATGTGCCTATTGACCACTTAATATGTAGCTAGTCAGAATTGAGGTATGCTATAAAGACAAAATACATACTAGATTTCAAAAATTAAAAAAAGAATATAAACTATCTCCAATATTTTCCTAGTGATTCCATATTGAAATAATGTTTTGAATAGATTAGCATAAATATATTTAAAAATTTAACTTGGCTGTTCCTTTAAAATTTGTAATGTGGCTACTAGAAAATTTAAAAAGTCTTATGTGGCTTGCATTATGTTTCTTTTTAAAAAAATTTATTGAAGTATGGTTGATTTACAATGTTGTGTTTAATTTCTGCTGTACAGCAAAGTGACTCAGTTACACATATATATTTTGTTCATATTCTTTTCCATTATGGTTTATCACTATATCAACTATATTGAATATAGTTCCCTGTGCTATACAGTAGGACCTCGTTGTTTATCCATCCTTTATATAATAGTTTGCATCTGCTTATCCCAAACTCCCGGTCCTTCTCTCCCCCACCACCCCCTCTTCACAACCACAAGTCTGTTCTCTATGTCTGTGAGTCTGCTCCTGCTTCGTAGATACGTCATTTGTGTCATATTTTAGATTCCACATATAAGTGTATCATATGGTGTTTGTCTTTCTCTTTCTGACTTATTTCACTTAGTATGCTAATTTCTAGGTCCATGCATGTTGCTGCAAATGCCATTATTTCATTCTTTTTTATGGCTGAGTAGTATTCCATTGTATATATGTACCACCTCTTCTTTATCCATTCATCTGTCAGTGGACATTTAGGTTGTTTCTGTGTCTTGGCTGTTGTGCATAGTTGGCTTGCATTGTATTTCTGTTGGACAGGGCTACCATAGAGTTAAATACACAAGTCGCTTGTTGAGCACTGATGTGACAGTTTTGACACAGTGCATCAATACACTGATGGTGGATGGCTCACTGACAGCTCTTACTTGTGAGACATCTGTGACATATGAAACAGCAGATTTTTATTTCTTTACCTTTATCCATCAACATAAGAATATATGAAGACATATAAAGTAACAGTCTATACTTTAAATGACTTTAGAAAACTTGATACACTTTGTGGTTTTTCTTCTTATGCTGAAGTATTAGAATGTATTTTTACTTCCTGTAAGTGATGAGGACCAAGATTCATAAATACGTTAAAATTTTTTTTCTAGAAAATTAGTTTTTCTCCAGTAATATTGAAAAACTCATGTCATTCAAAGACATGCTTAATTATACCTTCTCCTAGCTGCCTTCTCAAATGTCTACAGCTGTAAATAGTGTACTTCATTAGCCCTTCAGATGCACATGACTTGTTTCTCCTAGTTTTCATCCTAATTTCTCATAGTTTTTATCATAATTTGCCTTAATGTGTTGTTTCTTTTCCTTTGGTCTGCCTTTCCTTTTAAATTATATGTCTAGCCTGCAACTGGCTTATTTACCTAGGTTCTATCTAGTTTGTCTAGCTGTGTCTAACACATAGAGGGCACTCTAAAACATATTTATTGAATTAAAAACACCTGCTGAAGCTTAAGAGCTTAACTGTACTTCCCCCACCCTCATCCCTCCTCATAGTTATTTTGACTCTATGGTGTCACATGTCAAAATTCACCTAAAGACTCCAGCAAACCATTGGGGATGCTTGTATCAGCCATAAGTTGATTGATTGATTAGGCTACATTATTCTGCTTTACAATTTAAAAATTCTTCTTATGATCAAATAAACTCATCAAATATTGACCATTTAGTTAATATTTTGAAAGTGCAACCACTACAGATAGTCTCCTGTGCATTTTAGTGTTTAGAGATTGCCTTTGAATACACAGACTCAATATTTATAGTTAGAAAATTTTGTTTACTCTTCTGTAATCCTCACATGCTCTTTGTTGTTGGTCTTTTGCTCATTAATCCTCCCCACATTTCTGTATTCAGTAATTGTCCCCACTTGACAATAGCTTAAATGATTTCCCCAAGATTACACTGTGAGTACAGCTAAGCCAGAACTCGTTGCCCCTGTCTTTGATCTCACGCTCTTTCCCCCAGTTTAGCCTAAGAACAGTCTAAGTGAGAAGTCATATTCCCACCTCCCTGCGGGCACTTTCTTCTCCGAGCCAACTTCATTGCTGGCCCTCCACTCCAAAGCACAGACTATTTCACTCCTACAAATGACTTCTGTAGCCTACTGATCAGGGCAAAACGTTTTTTTTTTTCTTTTTTAAAATTAAATCTGGTTCTATTATGACATTTACTAATAGGAATGGGCTTTTTTGCATTATATCCATTTTTTCTGACAGTTAATAATTAGGAACCTGAATCTCTATTGGGGGTGAAAGGAGAAATGATAACTGTTCTACTTTATTCTATTTAGTATAAAATGCCAGTCAGAGGCATAGTGGGCCTCTTTGTCAAGTTTCCTTGGAGCACATCCTGTAGGAACAACAGTTTCTACATGATGGCAGTGGGGCTGCAACTGCTCCCACAAGGAGGCCTTCTGAGACCTTGGTTGCTGGTTACTTCTTAAGACAGTAACCCAAGAAAACTACTGGAGCACAAAAATTCACATGGTGCAAATCTTATTTTAATATGAATGAGTAAGATATTTATGTGATTAAAATTCAAAAGGTACAAAAGAACATATTATCTCCCCGCAACCCTGGCCTCTGGCAACTAGGCTCCCCATTTGAGGGTCAACCACTTCCATCAATTTGTATGAAAGAAAAGGGGGTGGGAAGAATGTGAATTTGTTTGTGTATGCATAAAATATATACACTGATTTACTCTTTGCCTTTTTAACCTCATGGTTTATTTTGGAAATAATTCCATGTTAGTATATAATGAATTTACTCTTTTTGATGGCTGCATACTATTCCATTTATGGTATGACATAATTAATTTCACAGCATTCGATTATGGAGGTTAAATTCCTAGAAGTATAGTTGTATATGAGGATGTGCTCATTTGTAATTTTGTTTTGAGTGTTTAATTTCATAAATTTTTTGGAGAGAGAATGCATGTTTGTTATACAAAATTCGTTTACAATAAGTAAAGAATAAAGTTAGTCTCCCTCTCAACCTTCAAGAGAGGTGGTACCCCTTTTGTCACCTTCTAGTGACAGGCCTGTGTGGTATGAGTGTTGGATAGATATGTTACATAGATACCTTTTATCAGGAAAATTTTAGTTGTAGTCTTCATTTGCTCTATAGCACTAGTTCCTACTCAGGAACAATTTAGCTGCCCCTAAAGGCCACCTGACGAAATCTGTAGACATTTGTGGTTGTCACAAGTGTGTGTGTGGCTTTGCTACTGACATCTAGGAGGTAGGTAGAGGCCAGAATTCTGCTAAATCTCCTACAGTACTCGGGATAGCCTCCATCCTGCCCCGAAAAATGACTTACTTGGTCCCAAGTCACTGGTGCCAAGATTGGCATTCTGGTCCATAAGGATCAGAAGGCTTTTCCAAGTCACTGATTTCCATAGAGATGCCAGGCTTCAGTGCCGCCATTCATGTCAGAAACATCACTGCTTTTCCTCCTCCTCCCTCTCTTCCTTCTCCTCCATTTCCACAATGAACCGTAACTGTTGTGTATCTCACCAGCAAGAGCGATGGTTCCACTGACATTCTTTACACTTAGCTCCCTCTTTAGCATGACTACAAATATGGTACTCATATTTTGCCAATATTGTCTCATGTGTTCTCAATTTTTGCTCATTTTGCTCATTTTGTTGGTGCACATCCTCTGGTGATCTGCTGAGAGAGGGTGTATGAAAAGTAAATTTGGGACAACCTTGAGTGTCTAAAAATGTTTTTATTCCGCCCTCCCATCTGATTAATGTTTTGTGTGGGATTCTAGGGAAGAAATAATTTTACTTCAGGATTTGAGGTTATTTCTCCATTGTCATATAGCTTCTGTTTTCATTTTTCAGAGACACTGAGACATTTTGATGATTGTTTGTAGACTTCTCACTGGATGTTCTGAAATTTCCCACTGCTTTGTGTGACATGGAATGAATCTACTTTTTTTTTTTTTTTTCCAGTGTGTTGGGATCTCAGTGGGCTCTTAATCTGGAAACTTATCCTTCAGTCTGGAAAATCTTGAATAACTACTTTGACTTCTTTCCTATTTTCTTGTTCCCATTCTAGCATGCCTATTTGGATGTTGGAATTTGTGAACCATTTGTTTCCTTATATTTTTACTTATCTTTTTGCTTTGCTGTCTAGGAGATTGCCTTAAAATTTTACTCTAATTCTTTATTGATTTTTTTTCTCATTCATATTATAGTTTTAATTTTTAAGACCTTTTTGTTCTCTAAATGTTCTTTTCATTCTGTCCTGTTCCAATTTCTAGATGCAATTTCTGTTTTCTGTGATGACTAATAATAAAAATATATTTGTTTTTCATTTCTCTTTGCTTAGCCTGTTTCTTCCAAGTTACCATTTTCTGTTTGTTTCATCTGGTATTTTTAGTCCACGTTAGAGACTTCATCAGCTGTCATGTAATCTTTGATGGTCAATTTGTGGTTAAGTGGATTGGACATTCTGAGTGCATTAATTGGGTTTGCTGACTTTGAACTTCATCATTGAGTAGTCCAGGTAAACACTGTAGGGAACCCCAACATCTGTTATCTTTAAATTTCTCCTGTTGGACTGGTCAGCTTCCTCAAAGACGGAACTTTCGACCTCTTGCCTTGGAGGGCTGCAGGTATTCTGGAAGCCCTGTGGGGAAAAGGGTGGGGTTCTCAGAGTGTGTATGAGATCACTTAATCTCCCTGTTTTGGGTCCTCAACTGCTCCTGGTTATCCCCTAGTTTATCTGTCTCCAGAGAATAAACCTCTAAGACCTCCCACTCTTACTTCCACAGAGGTAGTCCTAGCCCCTGGACTAGCATCTAATTGCTTCTCAGATAGCTTTCATACAATCCTCCGTATTTTAGCTGCATACTTTCCTACAACATCACTCTCTCTCCCAGTTCCATACATCACTGGTACTCCAGGTCCTAAAACCTTTGTGACTTCTGTGGTATATGGGGTTATGTCTTAACTTTCCGTCCTATTGGCTTTGGTTCCCTTGTCTCAGTGGTGCTCAGTCAGTTACTGCTAATCCACCTTCCTACCACCTAGAAAAATTTTATGGCTGATAGCTCGTCTCCTGTTTTCCCTATTCTTATGGGTTCATGTCACTTAAAAAGTAATCTTTACTGTGGTTTTAGTGTGGTATCAGGAGAGCATTCAGTATCGGGCCAGGCTGCCATCTTTTCATGGGAACCTCTTAGCTGCATAAATCTTAGAGATTCCATTATGGAAGGATATTGGTAGAGTTGGCCTTCTCTCTTCCCTGTTTGCTGCTGCTCCTTTCTTATTTGGATTGCCACTCTGGCTCCCGGAGCCTTGGTGGTGAGCTGCTGGAGCTATTTCTAAAGCAAAGCCAGGTCTCCAGTTCACTGCACTGACAGCTGTGCTGATGGATGTGGCACTACACGTAAGAGATTCGTTGGCCTTGCACAAGTTTGCCCTTGCTTTATGCTCCTGACTACACTTTTACTTAACTCGCCTTTGAGCCTGAAGAATGTGTGCATAATCTTTTTGAAAACGTTCGCTATGCTAATATCCTAGATTAATGTCTGTGAGCGTCTAGTGATCAGAAGCTGAGAGTTGAAGCCCATAGACCAGGTGTCTCCTGCTACATGGTTTACAGGCCACCTTTACACAGGGACACATGCTCACTGACTCCTTTTAACCACTGAGAGGGCATTGTACTTGTGAAGCCACCTTCATTCACTGATGCTGAAGGCTTTTACAAGTCTAAAACCATTCATCTTTTCAAGATGCTAAGGGTGTTGGTCCCATAAAGAGATGATAAATACTAAAAAAAAAAAAAAAAAAAAAAAAAAAAAAGATACCTAAAGTACAGTAACATCAGTCATTTCTGTTCCTTTCAGAAAAAGATTCCAGGACTTTTGATTCTTACTCTGCTTCCTAACAAACCAAGATGACAATTAGTAACATGCAAGATATTGACAAAATTGTTTTGTACTGTGTTCAGACTGATTTTGATATTGTCCTTTTAAGGAAAACTCTAAGGTCTGTCTGGAAAATGACCTTTTAAGGCCTCTACCCAGGGTTTTTTATCCAGAATTTTAACTTTTAGGTTAGTACAGTCAGATTGGATATGTGCAGTTGATTTACGTTCCTGATCAACGTTTCTGTGTACCAATAAAACTTTATTTCTGGACACTGCAGTTTGAATTTCCTATAATTTTCACATGCTATGAAATATTCTTTGGCTTTTTAAAAACTATTTAAAAACATAAAAGCTATTTTTAGCTCATGTATCTATAAAAACTGGTGGTGAGCCAAGTTTGGCCCACAGGCAATTGTTTGCTGACCCTAGTTTAAAACTTTTGCCTTGTGATGAGTACTGTTCCCCTGTTGCCAAATTTCATCGCCGGCATGATAATCTGAATGTCTGTTGGTATAAAAACACTCTTTGAAATTGGGGTAGTCATGCTCAGTTTTTTGCTTTGATGGAAGAATTTTTCGAAGCCAGTTCAAACCACTTCCGTGTACCCCTTTTGACAACCTTTTCTTCTCCTTCCCGACTGCTTTTCTTCCATCTATTATTTTACTTTTCTCCTGTGTACTTTCAAATAATTCCAATTGTTTTTTGAGTTAAGACTATATTACACACTGTGCTAGTTGCTTAAGAGATATGAATATAAACCAGAGTCATAGCTCCTGGGTAGATGAAACACATTCATGGAAGAGATTTCTTTCTTTCTGACAAAATTCAACAAGCTAACCTGAGGTATAGGGGCAAGGGATGTGTTCTACAGAAATTGTGTCAGCAGAAATTGTGTAGGTATCTTCCCCGATGTGATATTGTAGATGACAAATACATGCACATTCTTCTGCTTGTATTTATTTCTGTTTTGGGGATTCCAGCAACATCAAAATGGTGAGTAGTAGTGCTCAGTTTAAAATTTTTTAATATTACCATATTTTCACTACTGTAAAGAGACTTCTGTCTCTTCAGATGTCCTCTGGTAATTTGTTCATTAATTTAAACTTCTTTAAAAAACTTCTTTGGAAAGGTGTATTTCTTTGGCAAAGATAGATCTCTACTTAGTAAAGATTTATGATTGAATGAACAAAGAGCAAGGAGGAAGCCTAGGTGATGCAGTCTGTGCACTGAAAATAATAAAACATAGGAACATTAAAAATGAAGGAAACCAGTCAAAGGCTGTAGAATCAAAGAACAACACAATTATAGATTTCATGGTAGTTACAGTAAGTAATTTAGTCTCAAATGCATACTCCTTTATTTTGTAGAGGGGATTGGCATTTGTGCAATATTCTCTAGTTAAATTTCAATTTATTGGATTTTTGCATCACTGAAGATTGATCTATTGAATTTGTCACAGTGGCCTTGTTTTTACCTTGTGTTTAATACCTGCTGGATCAGAATGGCAATCAATTTAGGTTAATTTCATTAAGTTTGCTAAAGCTTTTTAAATTAAAGTCACTTCTGACATGACCAGTAAACAAAATGTAGGCAACATACCCTCATATATTATTGTTCTAGAAAAGAGATTGGTAATATATATTCTCTCTAACATTTCCTTACTTGGATTTTTAAATTCCCTTAATTATTTACTAGACGATAAATCATTTAACATTTAAAATTTTAATTATCTGCATGATCATTGCTTAGTATTCTGTGCCAAACTTTAAACTCAGCATAGATTTAAGTTCTCACTAAATAGATTTCAATTAAATTCCTTCCACCTTTACTAGGAAAGAAATGGATTGTGTTTAATAAATTGTATTGTACTCTCCATGGACAAATATAAACTGGGGAGTGGTTCGTGGCAAATAGCCTTTTAATTCTTGTGCATTTTAGTTTTCAGAGGAGTCACAATGCACTAGGCACTTATGTGAAGTATAATCATGGTTATGATTTTTTGAGTAATATATTTTGCAATGAGCTCTGTAATATGCAATTATGGAACTCAGCTTGCATTATTAACTGATTTTATTATCTATCATTAATGCGGTGTTTATAAATATTGCTGGGAGAACTGTAGTTGTATTTACTAAAGATAGAATCAAGAATAAAACTGATAAACTACTAGTGCACTAGAACCCTTGAAGAAAAGAAAAGCAGACTACATTGTTTCTAAAACCACTAGTAAATTCAGAAAGGGGGAAAAAAACCCAAACCATAAAAAATTGGTTATTTGATTACATTTTATTCCTTCATGTCAGTGGTATGTAGGCATCACTGTAGTTTTCTGTGGGGAAATCGAGCAAGCTAAAGTTTGTCCTAGCATATGCTATTCTAGAATTAAAGAGATTTTGGTTATGTAGGGTTCAAGTTATCTTTGACACATTTTGCAGGTTACTTACAAATTCCTGCCTAAACATAGGAATCTTCTTTATCAGAGAGCCTAACATCAGATTTTAATCATATCTTAGACCCACAGGGTTTTAGGTTTCCAACAGGCCACCTGTCTCAGACATTTAAAAATTCACAGGACAGATGGGAAGGTGAAAGAACTTGTCCTTGGATAAAGAAATTCTTACATTGCAGGAACATTCACAGGCAGAGCTAGCCAGTACATCACACACATACCCTGTGTTTGTCTACCGTTGAGGTTTCGTAATTGCACATTTCCCTTTGGTAGTATCGGTATAGAATTCCTTATTTATCTCCTATTCTGTTGGTGGGCAAGAGAAAAAAAATCATAGCTTGTAAAACCTGTTGTTCAGGTGACCCATGAATCAGGAAAGAGGCGTATATTTTATATTAACTTTCCCGAATCTACTGTTGGTGGAATGTGTACCTTGTGTAAGACTGTGCACCGTCATATTTAAGAATTGGGACCTGAAGTTGGCTTGCCTGGTTTTAAGTTTCTTCCTAACTACTTGCAAATGACCAAGGCAAGTTACCTGGTGTCCCTGTGCTTTAGTTGTCCCATCTGTAAGATGGGGATATTATAGTTCTTTGTGAAGTTTTTGAAAAGATGACAGGAGGACACTACATGAAAAGGGCCTCGGGTACTGCTTGACACTAAGAATCAGTATTCAGTAAATGTTAGCTATTAAAAATGATACTAATTACATGTAAAAAGTGAAAGAGGGACTTAAAGCTTATACTTGGAGATTTTTTGAAAGTTAATCCTTTAAAAATTTCATGTTCACATTTATCTCTTTGGGAGGGAATCTGTTACTTGGCTGAAGCATAGTGTTCAAAATCATCAAGCAGTTGAAACGTCAGTGGATTATGCTGTGAACTGTAGTTCATGAATTCCTTACACAAGCATTACTTAGGAACATATTAAACAATTGAATTCTCAGGCCCAACCTTAGAATTACTCCATCAGAAACTTTGGGTAGGACTGAGAAATCTTCTTTAATACCCCTCTGGGTGATGTTAGTGCACACTGAAGTTTGGGGACCCACTATACTTGTCCTGGGTAATAGGTAGAGAACCTGGACGCGATAGACTAGGTGCTCTAGTGGACATTCCTGTGGGGGGGGGGGCAGCTAAGAAATATATAAAGAAGCATTAAAAAATCAAGAATTTCAGATGATAGAAGCGTGAGAAAACAAAACAAGTGACATTGGTGAATCATTGGGGGTATCAAGGGGACCCCTTGGATAGGTTGTTCTTAGAAGACCTGAAGATATGACACCTGAGGTTAAACCTGAACTATGAGAATGATAAATAACAGATAGATGAAAGGGCAGTCCTGGAAGAGGAAACACCTAGTGCAAAGGCCATAAGATGGAGATACTTTAGAGAAGGCTCTAGTCCTACCCTGCTAGTAATTACAATACTGACTTACAATTTAAGTGCAAGGGGCAAGTTTTTCTATATTCAAAACAACTTAATCATTTTAGATTTTTAAAAATGGAATTACATTATTTCAATATCATATATGTTATAAAAGAATTGTAAATCATTAAATTTAACTCACACCGTGGCAAGACTGATGATAAATACTATGTATAAAACTTTCTTTTTTCAATCTTTGCATGATAGAAGTCAAGTATATAACAGGTGAGGAAGAGCATATTTTTAAATCTAAGAAGACCTGCGTCCAAATCTAAGCTTCTCCACTAGTTAGTGATACCAAGATTGAGTTACATTTTCTGTGCCTTAATTTTAGTGTCTATAAAATGGGAATATAAAATTTATCTTTCTGGGTTTAGTAACCCAGTTTTGAGATAGTTAAAACCATTTAAACAAGCAAACAGGTGATCAAAAAGTAGTAACTTTTATTTCAGATTTAGTAATAACTCTGAATTGATAGCCTAACTGTGAGCCAAAGGAAAGTCTGTGGCTCCGTCCATCTTACAAATAGAGATTGTATTACTTTTAAAGGTTATGACTTTTTAAAAACTTTTTTAAAACTTTTAAAAAAGTTTTTTAAAAGTCACAGAACCGGGCTTCCCTGGTGGCGCAGTGGTTGAGAGTCCGCCTGCCGATGCAGGGGACACGGGTTCGTGCCCCGGTCCAGGATGATCCCACATGCCGTGGAGTGGCTGGGCCCGTGAGCCATGGCTGCTGAGCCTGTGCTCCGCAACGGGAGAGGCCACAACAGTGAGAGGAAAAGGCACAGAACCTTAGGAACTGCTCCTGAAGTCTGCTTCCCACAATCATTTCCTCCTACAGTTTTGACTTCATCTTGGGAGCTCTGCCATGTGCCCTTGACAGCTCGTATGTGCCCTTTCAGGCGTTTCTCTTCTAGTTTCTCTAATGGACGCGTTTAGTTCATGCGCTCTCCTGACTAGTGCATATTGAAGGAATATGTCCTTGAGCATATTTTGGAGAAATCCGAAGTTGAGTTAAATACACATAATTCCAAAACAGTGAACGCTGGAAGATGACCAATGTTTCGGCACATATTTATTCGACTTGGGTGACAGCTTAGCAAGTTAGGGAATGTTAAGATAATTTAAATGTACTTTGCAGATCTAATGACCAAAGTTATCTCCCCAGCTTAAGCTTTTAATATTTCTTGTATCAGTTTTCCTGAAAGTATTAGAAGGAGAGAATATTACGGGCATAAGGCACATATTTATTGAATGCCTATTATGTACCAAGCACTATCCTAAGTGTTATATATATGATTATGTGTTACTCAGATGTATATGACTTCTCAAAACCCTGTGAGTTATGTAATACCTAGTCCATTTTATAGATGAAGATAGCAAGGATCAGAGATACTAAGTAACCTCCCCAAATTTACAGCTAATAGAAGTTAAAACTCAAGTGTGTCTGATCCAAAAGCTCAAGGTCACTGTCTTCTAGTCAACAAATGCTGTATATTTTAGAAAATAAAAGTTGAGAATGAGGAAACTATTACTAACACATTGATGTGTCACTCTACTTGGCACATTGATTTATGTGTTTCTTTTTTTTTTTTATTTTTGGCTGCGTTGGGTCTTCATTGCTGCATGCTGGCTTTCTCTAGTTGCGGCGAACGGGGGATACTCTTCGTTGCGGTTGTCAGCACGGTGGCTTCTTTTGTTGCAGAGCACGGGCTCGAGGCGTGCGGGCTTCAGTAGTTGTAGCTCTCGGACTTAGTTGCTCCACGGCATGTGGGATCTTCCAGGACCAGGGATCGAACCCGTGTCCCCTGCATTGGCAGGTGGATTCTTAACCACTCCGCCACTGGGGAAGCGATTTATGTGTTTCAAATGCTGGTTCTGTGGTCTTACAGGAGTATATCTGCTTGAGAATAGAAGCAGTAGCTTATGTTGTACTCCGCAGTGTAAGTGGGACATGTTGGAGAGGGATCAGTAGTTGCTAACCCTTTAGCCAAGAATGTGGGGCAGAACAGGAAAGACAGGGTTCCTGTTTGCTCTGTAGTCACAGAGCCAGACAATGAAGGGCCAGAAAAATTAAAGTGATTATAAAGTGTTTAGGTACGCTGAAGGAAACAACCAGGGGTTGAGGTAGAGGCCATTAAGGTGAGGAGATAAGATGCCGGAAATAGAAATGGCTGCTGTGAGGAGGTGACATCTGACATGAGCCTGAAAAGCTGAAGAGCCAGGTCCTAGGCCTGGTTGCTACCTCAGTTATCAGAGGAAGCCTGAGCCGGCCACCCTTCTGCAGAGATGGGCAGAGAGCCCCAAGGCTTCCTCATCACTGTTAGAGGGTGGGCACCATTCTTGGCTCAGAGTGGGCCCTTGACAGTGACTGAATTCTGTAAAGTTCTGAAAAGAGCATTTTCTTATGTACCAACTTATGTACATTTGTGTCAATCTAGAACTGTTAGGCACTTGTACTTAAACTCTGAAATATAAACTTTTTATTACAGAAAATGTCAAACACACAACAGAGAAGAATATAGAATAATGGATCTCCGTGTTCTCATATCTGGATTTGACAAATATCAATATTTTTCCAATCTTCTTTTATCTAACCTCCGCTTCATTTTTTTCCTTTGGTATTTTCCAGCAAGTTTGAGACATTATTTCTTTACAGTTGTAAATACCTCGATGTGCATCTCTCAGTGATGAGGGCATTTTTATTTACACAGCCCCAGAAAATTATTATGCTTAGAACTAACAATAACTATTTAATCTTCTGATCTTTAAAAACATTTAATAAAAAAGGCTAAATATGACTCATTAAAAAATTATGATGTTTGTCTATTATGATGTTTGGATCTATGTCTAGATTTCTATTTCCTTTTAGACTCTTCTCAGGCTCGTGACCTGACTATCCAAAGGCTACAATTTCTTACTCTTTCCAAAGCGACCAACCAAAGGTCATCAACTTGTTAAAAAGAAAAAAAAAAAAAAGCCCAAGAGGAGTGTCTACACTGCAACTGACTTGGAAAGTTACTCGACAGAACCTATCTTTATTGGTCTCTGTGGTGGCAGATGGTATTAAATCTGTACATGTGTCAGAAACATTATTTTTCAAATAGTTTGCTCTGATATTTTTCCCCCAGACATAATTGGATGTTGGTTCTGTCTTTATACAATGCAAGTGGAATTGAGTGTTGGGTAGACTTTGGACAAACTTCCATCACTCGACAGGCGGTTTCTTGAAGTGCCAGGACTGGCTGCTAGGCAGCCGACACTGGAAATCTAGAAAAACATGTATCTTTGCAATAATTTCTTTTGACAGAGAGAGAGGAAGTCCCAGTGACACCTCTTAAAACTATAAAAACCTGAGTCACCAACTACTTTCACTTAAAAACCCCATGCAGTATTAGTTTGGTTTGAAGTCCTCTGCACTCCTCATTCATTACTGAATCTTATTTTCCTTTGTTCAGACAAGCTAGCTGGCCTATGGTGAGGCTTCACACAGCCGATTACCTCAAGGTGTTTAGTTCATTTATTATTTAAAGCATAAATCTTGTACAGGTTGTCCACTGACGACCCTCTGAGTAGATGTAGTAAATGCCTTTCATCCTTCCGGCCTCAGTCAGTGCTCACAAACCTACCTGCTGAGTTTGGCAGCCCAGGCAAGGTGCTGGAACATGGAAGATACCAGAGGTCATTGCACTTGCCTTTCTGTGTAAAGGTGTATGTGAAAAATGGGTACACAGTAGCAAATTCGGAGTTGAAATTTAAAGGAAATGAATCTTTAGAGGCAGTATTCCTTTCCAGAGAGACTTTATTAGATATTTTAGCTATTGTTACAGGCTGAATTTGAGTAGACCGTAGTGGCATCACGCTTAAGAATATTTATATGGAAGTATCATCTTTCATGTTTGTGGTATTTGTCCTTGAACCCATTTTCCTTTCCTGGCTTGCTTTCAGTCTTGTGTTGTGATACCAACAATGGCCAATATGAATTACTTTCAAAAAGGCTAGCTTAAGTAATGTGCTCGTTCTACTGATGGGCTTATATGCCATTAAGAGTCTCTATCCTACACTGAATGTGCCAGGTATTTAACTGGGGACTGGTACTAATTTCAGAGCTAATACTGAGCTGTTCCACATCAATGCTTTCAGCAGGTGGCTTGAACTGACAGTGTAAAGAAAAAAGTGAGAGAAAATTACCATTGTACTTTAGAATTTCTCTGATTGAATTGACTGATTATACTGTCAAAGGAGCACTGGGAAGCTGGCAGGGTTATAGGGAGTGAAGAAATGACAGAATTCTTTTAGAAAAAGCTTGTCCGTTGGTTTTTGCACAGTCAAGTATTTCAAAATATAATAGGTTTGATGTGAGGTTTGAATTCAGTACTTGTGAAAATCTGTGTGGTCTCTGATTGGTATTTTAAAGCTTGAATACTGTATAAGGAGAGCAAATGGTTTTCTTATTGCCATTTTCTCTTATAAGACAAAATATTAAAACACTGTGTTGAAGTTCCATCAGTAAACGTTAAACTACTTCTTATATTTGCAAAGTGGTTTTATAAAGATTTCATTTTTGTTAAGAAGTTTTATTTATTAGAAGATGGAATAGGAAACTTATCAAGTGACTCAAGATGAAAACTATTTGTTTTATCCAATCAGTCTTGGATTATGTTCTAAGGTTTTCTGTTTCAGAAGAAACTCTTATCAGTAACAAATATTATTCTTGGCTGTCTCTTAAATTCATGTCTATTTATTCTAAAGTGTTACATTATTTAAATATTTAAAAATATTCTTTAAATGGATGATTCTTAAAAATTAGAGATACAGTATCCTGCTATTAGTAGAGCAATAATAATAGTAGCTAGTATTTATTGAATTCTTGCCAAGTAACAGGTACTTTACTAATTATGGTGTCTCATTTAATCTTCACAGTCACTACACAAGGTAATTTCCCTTCATATCCCCATTTTACTTTACGGGCATATCAAGGCACAGGGAGGCTGAATGACTTACTGGATACCCAGAGCTCGTAAGAGGCAGAGATGGGATGCTGGCTCTCAGAACCCCAGTGCTCTATTGTAGCACAGAGGAGAGAAACTGGTTATACTTGACTCTTTTTTTTTTTTTTTTTTGGCTGTCAATGCACTGACTGCCTCTGTACTGGTGACAGGGACTTAATACAGTTTCCCTTTTCATGGTTATCCCATTATGAATTTAATAGGACTTTTGATATACAGTCATGAGAATTCTTAAGGGAATGGTTTTAAAATGTGGGAAAAATGTATTGAAGTGTTCTGTGAAAGGTATAAGAGCAACAAATTTAGCAGAGTGTCAGTTAGGTTCGGGGCAGAAAAAAATCAATCAGGATAAATGGGTCAGCATTCATCATTTGTTCAACAGATACTTATTGTACTGGGTGCCAAGCACTGGGCTTGGCCTGTCGGAAAGCACTGGGTGATTTATTTTTGTTGGGTTGACTCCCCGGTGGGATTATTCACAAACAACCTTTCGATGTAAATAGGAAGCTTTAATTGCAGGAGAGAAGGGTTCCAGTCTCTCTGGGTGGACCATGGTGCGCGAGTTTTGTTCGGTTGCATAATCTAGTAGGCTATCTTCGTATTCTCATTATTCTGATGCAGTGTAACAAACCAGCAGGAAACTGCATTCCATGGGATTTCTATGGGGACTACAGAGAATTCGTTCCAATGCTTACAGAGCAGCCGCTTGTAGCTTAAAGTAGCTCCAGGGCTAATGTGAGGAGCTGCGCAGCTCTACTTGCTACTGAACTGTAAAACTGAAAGCATGTGTCGTGTAAATAAAACAGTGTCAGTAGAACTGTTTCTAATCTGGAGGCCTAATCAGAGCATTGGTGGACAATCTGTTATTGTGGAAAGAGGGGAAAAAAGCAGGGGATTTGAAATATCATACCACGCCCAAAATGTGAATACCTCTTTCTCCACTCGGTTTAAAATTTACTCCCTCTAATTTTGTTGTATTTCAATTGGAGGTAAACTGGAAAGAAGAGAAAATGTTCTTCATTTCTCCCCACCCGCGGAACACAAAGTAACTGGCAAGGGGAGTGATACTTTCAGTAACAAACTTTCTCAGCCTAGGCTTGTAGCGGAAAAACGAATCCATATTCTGGGATAGGTTTGTTGGATTTCTGCATTCCACCTGCATTCTGTAAGCACCTGGTTGCCCCCATCCCTGACGGTGGTGAGCACCGCCTCAGTTTTGTTAGTGGAAGACCCGTCTGATCTTTAGTCACATGACATATTTGGTGATTGAGGTCCCAGGCCCCTGCCATCTCCCAACCACGCCTCCTGTGCTTCTCCTGCTGCTGCCTTGGCTACGGTGCTGCCTATCTGGGGGGCCTGCTTCACAGGTCAGGCCTGCAACCTGTGAATCACAGAAGGCCCCGCACTGGGTTTAGTCCTCTGCTGTTATTCCCTTGAAATTCTTAATAATGCTTAATCAAGGGGCCCCCCATTTTGCACTGGGTTCTTTGTACAAATCTTGTAGCTGGTACTAGTTGTTCTACGAGCCTCTTCTTCCTCCCTGCTCCCAGCACCAGAGGTTGCATCCTTCAAGGTCCAGCTTAAGTGCTGCCTCATACATGAAGGTTTCTGGTTCCTTCATAGACATGAGCGTCTCTTCCCTGTGTGCGTACCTCAGTTACAACCTGCATGACACCCTACCTTGAACTCAGAGTGTGCACCTCTGTCTTCCTCCACACAAGGTGGGCTCTTAGAGGGAGGGCAGGTGCCCTCTAAGAATCTTCTTATTCTTCTCCTCCATATTCTAGGCTTTCAGTGCTCCATAAATGCTTGTTGAATTGAAGTGAATTAAATAATTTGCCCTTTTATTTGAAAGAGTAAAGAAATTTACATTTAATATAAGGCCCCTTTGACAGACATACTGCCTTCATTTCTGTTCTCTTCTGATGAAGAATTATGGTGCTGGCTTCCATCAAATGGCAAATGTGATGAGATGGTACGCATTTGATTCTGCCTCACTTATAAATTTGGGGTGGAGAAAATATAAATGAAATCATTTCACTAATTTTAAGACATTTAAAGAGTATGGAAATTGAGCTTAGGAGGAAAAGGTTAACTAAGGTTAAAGCGAATGATTTTCCTTTTGCTTAGCATATCACCAAGTGGAGACTTAAAGGCAATCCTCTTTTCTCACCAAACTTCCCTGAACTGCTCCTGGATTTCCTTTTAGCATAATTTAAGTAAGATGTAATAGTTTAATTTTGCATGGTTCACAAGTGCTATTTTCATACAGGGAACATTTCATAATGTGGTTCCCTGAACCTCTTAGAGGAATAGAATTTGTAAAGGTTGTTGTCTACACAGGCAGTAGAACCTTAGCAGTTTCATAACCTGCATAGATATTGGGGGCTTCGTTGATTGGGTACAAAAGAGAACACAGTTGGCTGTGCTGCAGGGATTTTTAGCAGAGGGGTCGTGATCAGCTTCAGAGGTTCTATACACTCAAACTGTAGGCAAAATGTGTTTTGGGAATGTTTGAATATCCTTCTGCACAGAGGGCCCCCAAAGCATCTTCTCAAAGTGTTCAAGATAAGTTAAGAACCAATAAGTGAGAAGAAATAGAAACTGGAATGAACATACCACACACACACACACACACACACACACACACACACACACACACATTATAAAGCTAAATTTAAAAGGCAGCCTATTAAAAACCAAATCTTGTTGAACATGCATTTGTCTTGTTGAGATATGAAATATCTGGACTGTAAAATGTATCTACTATACAGATTGCCAACAAACACATGAAAGAATGCTCAACATCATTAATCATTAGAGAAATGCAAATCAAAACTACAATGAGGTATCACCTCACGCCAGTCAGCATGGTCATCATCAAAAAATCTACAAACAATAAATGCTGGAGAGGGTGTGGAGAAAAGGGAACCCTCTTGCACTGTTGGTGGGAATGTAACTTGATACAGCCACCATGGAGAACAGTATGGAGGTTCCTTAAAAAACTAAAAAAAAGAACTACCATATGACCCAGCAATCCCACTACTGGGCATATGCCCTGAGAAAACCATAACTCAAAAAGAGTCATGTACCACAATGTTCATTGCAGCTCTATTTACAATAGCAAGGACATGGAAGCAACCTAAGTGTCCATCGACAGATGAATGGATAAAGAAAATGTGGTACATATGTACAATGGAATATTACTCAGCCATAAAAAGAAACGAAATTGGGTTATTTGTAGTGAGGTGGATGGACCTAGAGTCTGTCATACAGAGTGAAGCAAGTCAGAAAGACAAAAACAAATACCATATGATAACACATATATATGGAATCTAAAAAAAAAATGGTCATGAAGAACCTAGGGGCAAGACGTGAATAAAGATGCAGACCTACTAGAGAATGGACTTGAGGATATGGGGAGGGGGAAGGGTAAGCCGGGACAAAGTGAGAGAGTAGTAGTGTGTATATGGACATATACACACTACCAAATGTAAAATAGATAGCTAGTGGGAAGCAGTCGCATAGCAGGGAGATCAGCTCCGTGCTTTGTGACCAGCTGGGAGGGTGGGAGGGAAGGAGACGCAAGAGGGAAGAGATATGGGGATATATGTATATGTATAACTGATTCACTTTGTTATAAAGCAGAAACTAACATACCATTGTAAAGCAATTATACTCCGATAAAAACGTAAAAAATAAATAAAATGTATCTACTAAGTATTACACTATTATTTTTCTGAAAATAGATTTATGTATTTACATATAGATTAGTCTTAGGTCCTGAACTTGTTCGTTTTTTGGATGCACATATGTGAGCAATATTACATTAAGAAGAAGAGGAATTAGGCAAAACACAAGTCCTTCATTATGTCAAATGGTCATAAAAGGGAATATCTAACTGCTACATTTGGAGGAAAAGCCCAACTTCTAGCCAGTAGGAAAAGCCCAACTTCTAGCCAGTATTATTCCTGAATATGGGAACTTTAAGACAGTGCTTGTGGCATATATGTGCTGGGTATAACCCTGCTTTACAATTGTGAAAATCTTTGCTTAGAAGTAAGTGAACAGCTCAGAAGTAAGTGAAACAGCTTTGCTTAGAAGTAAGTGAAACAGCTCAGTAATCTTCGCTTAGAAGTAAGTGAAACAGAAGTAAGATGCCACATCCTGGGTGTGTGATTGCCTTACCCAAGCGTTACACACAGCCACTGAGTTTCTCCTGCCTCTCTCAGAGGAGGGCTCGAGGGCTATGATTGTCTTGCCTAATTTCTGTGGCTTGCTTTTCTGTTTAGCATTCTTTTCTTTATGTATTTTCTCTTTTCACTGATTGCTCACTGGACACTCTGAGCACGCTTAGGAGAAGCACAGCCATGGAAGAGCCCAAGCTTGCTTACAGAAACTCAGCTTGGACCATGGTGTTCGTTTGCAACCCATTTGCTTCTAAAATATACAAACGTTGAAGTTGGGATGAACTCTGAAACCAGAAACCCTGAGACAGTGGCAGTTCTCTTCATTATATTTTAGAAACCACTTGCTGTGTGCAAGACTCAGTGCTAAGCCTAAAGGGCATTCGAAGGTAAACAGAACTGGCCCTTGCCTTGAGGACGAGGTCAGGCCACAGGGAAAATAAGATGCCAGACATCTGACCTGGGTACTCTCAGATGGAACAACTCAACCAAGACTCTGAGAAGCACGTTCTTCCAAAGACATGGGCCTCGCCTGAGAGGGGAAGCATATTCCAATTTTTAAGAGAGATTTTGAGCTTACTTGGAATCATTTCCAAGTCGGAGCCCCAGGAATCACCCTAAAAATCGTGCAGCCTTACAGGATCGATCCCTATTTCTCTGTCCTGTCTGTGTGGTTGGCATAGAGTTCCCTGGTGGGACCCAGCTGGCACAAGAGGTTGCTTTCTGACTGCATTTGCCTCTCCCGGTCCCTTCATGTGTGTCTCTGGTCCTTCCTTTCCCCAGTTCCACACCCACACCCCCTTCCCTCTTTCCCTCTCACCAATTTACCATTTCTTCCCTCCTGCTTCCTCTCAATCATGAGTTCCTAGTGGTAATCTTTAACTCCTAGGCCGTCTCAAGATCTTAAAAAGTAAAAGCGGGATCCTTCTCAAAGAGGGATAAAAGAAATGCTTAACTTCCCAGTGCTCTGAATTGAAGCTACATTGTAATAGGAGACCTTTGTCTTAAAAGATATATTTTTTTGGTCCAAAATCATGTTTTCAGAAAAGCAATACTTAACATCTACAGTTGAAAACTTAAAAACTTTTTAAGAGAGCATTTTTGAAAGTTTTGTAGCCCTCTGGTGGAGTGTCAAGAGAACCATAATGGAAATATTTGATGACTTGAGATTTTAACTATTTTCAATATGACTGAATGACACACGTTAAAAAATTTTAACGCTCTTTGATTTGAGGACAGTCATTTTGTTCACAGATCTGTGGCTAAGTAGCTCAACATTTATTTTTATTACTTACACTTTTGCATTGATATGAACAACTCATTTGATCCAAATTCAGAGTGAATAAAGTATACAGTGTTTATTAAAAATTTGCCTATGCTGTCCATTTTTGTTAGGATTTTATTAAGTGATTAATCACAGAAATTTAAAATGGGGGTGGGGTGAGGAGGCAAGCAAGACATTTGTGGGCTATGAATGCGGAAAGGCTGCCAGGCTCTCAGAGTGCTGTTTTGCATCTATGCTATGCAAATGAGCAGTCGTAAGCCTTTGTAGGAAAGCAATTTGACATTGAGGAAAGAGCATCGAATTGAAATCAGACCTGAGTTTTCAGTCTGTTTCCTCACCCTGTAGATACATGATTCTGGAGAGGCCACAGCACCTGTTTGGAAGGCTTTTCACATCAGTGAAGGGTAGCAGGAGACATAACTTCTAACATGTCTTGTAGTTCTGTGATTTTGGGATTTTTTGACATCATTAAAAAAAATCCAGTACAGTTTTTAGTGATGTTACATTGTTACTGGAAAGACATGCTTTGTTGAATCTTTGGAGGAAAATGCACATTTATGATAATTCTAAGAATATTATTAGATAAATTAATTTAAAAGAAATGCTCACTGGTATACTGAGACTTACTTGAGGGTAGAAGTTTCTTCGTTTCATTTTTGTATTCTCGGTCTGACTTAACACCTGATGTATAGTGGACATTCGAAAACTATTGATAGATTTTCATTCATTCCATTTCTAAGGTCTCGAATCCAAAAATTAAAAAAATGCATCCAGAATAGATTTGTTAAATGGAGTTCACGTTGTTTCAAGAGATGTCTACTTACGTAAACCTACAAATAATTTTGTTAGCATAGACTATTTGCCTAATAGGCCTTGCGTAATAGTTTAGGTCATATATTTATTTAATTTAAAACAAAAAAAGGAATTGGTTATTAATCATGTAATGTAAAAGTATATTTTCCAGATAGAAAAATATTTTTCTAAACATGGGAAGTTTTAATGTTTTTAAAATTTCTTGTTTTGATTTTTCTATAACTGGATTAAAAAAATCGAGGAAAAGAAATTTGTCTAATAACTCATATCTTTTGTATTCTTAATAATTTCACATTTGTATGAAAGCATTTTAAAATATTTCAGATATCTTTGGATTTGGAAATTACTAGGTTGCGTTTTATTTTTTATCTTGAACAAACTAGGTTATAGCAAGTTAAGTTTCATCATCTAGCAAGTTTTATGTGCCAAGTTATGAACTCCCAGATATTACAGTTTAAAATAGCAGTGATGCCACTGTAATAGTAATGATAAATGGCATACATTTGAAACATTTAAAAACGATCATAGCCTTGCAGCCAAAAAGAGCTGGAAAATATTAATGGTACAGGAACTATTTTATGTGGATCTGAATTATGTATAGCAGAGAGAGATAGAAAGAGATAAATTACACAATAAATCAAAGTTCACATGGTGTATTGTTTATTTTTAAAAAACTATACAAACTTTCTGTTTATGCAGTATGTCAGCTATTTGAAAAAAAGATGAATAGTTCCAGATTCAGATTTATTCCCAGAATGAATATTTAGCACCCAACAGTGTCATACTGAATGTAGGAAAATAATTACAGTGTATGTTTAACCATGAAGAATTCTAGGAAAGCATTGACTTTTTACATGTTGAATGCGCTTTTATTCTCTGACCAATTTGTACCTTTTGTGCTGTTTTTGATTTATAAAAGTCAGGTGCTATAAACTTCCTTTCAGAAACTGAGGCAGTAATATCTTCAGAAGTGTGTGTAAGATTATAATAAGGCAATAATTAACAGGAAACGTGTCTCCTTGATAAATCTGTTGTATTAAAACATGATGATTGCAGAGCATTACTAACATTGGGAAATGTTATTTGATGAATGTATAGAAATGACTTGCAGAATCCACTGGTGATCAGAATAAAACTTGATGGGCTTTCTTAATAAGATTCTGAACAAGTACCTATGTGAGGGGAATTTAAGTGGTTTTCATATTTTTTGCAGACATGGTTTACTGTAGAAATACTATGTTATACTCTTTTTAAGAGGTTACAACACTTAGATTTAACAAATACTTCTGTAAACAGTCCTGAATTACTTCTGCCCTGATTTTGGCCAGCGGTCTGTGGGTTTCTGTTCATTTGCCATCTAGGTGCAGGTGCTATTAGCCATCAATATGTCTTATCCCATACATTACGCGTCAGTATGCTCCTAACAAAAAGAATGATAGAACTACTGTAGCACTTGCTTAGGATTCTAATATAGAACTTAAAAAACTGGGATGGTGGTGTGATAAATCGGGAGATTGGGATTGACATATGTACACTAATATGTATAAAATGGATAACCAATAAGAACCTGCTGTATAAAAAAATAAATAAAATTCAAAAAAAAAAAAAGAAAAAACAAAACTGCAGTCAGTGTCTCACAGGTGAAAGAGCCCTGGTATGGTTATCACTGTGGTGATTATTCCCTCTAAAGCGATTTGCATGTGTGCCAAATAACCTATACCTGGAATGATTTTGAAAACGGTACCATAGATCATTCATGCATGCATGCATTCATTCATTCAACAACATTTACTACAAGGTAATACCCAAGGATCTAAAGAAACAAAAATATAAATGTTCATGTCTGTCATATCTTATTTTTCCCTGTGAGTTTGGTTAGTCCTCTGCTAATGTCCTGACATGCCCACTCACCATCCTGCCTCGTGGGCCCCATCAATTTGTTTGTTGCTCACCTAGTCCAGGAGTCTGTTGATCTCTATGTAAGGTCTTTACAGATAAATCAGCGGCTGAATGGAGGTTCTGGAAGTGAGGTAGGGAGACGAAAGCTTTTGGAGAAGAGGGTGGAAGCAAGGAAGAATAATCAGAATAGAGTGGAGATAAAGAGGGCCTTAGAGACAGCTAGGAGGAGATATATATATATATGGATGGATGGGGAGCTAGCAGCGGTGGTAGGATTTAAGTTGTGTGTCAGGAGTTTCCATGGAGAGGAGACGCAAGAGGAGCATATGGACTATAATGGCCACAACCGTAAAGCAACCTCACAGGGACCATCGGTCACTTCACTGGCCATTTCATGTGCCTCATACGTAGATTGATGTGGAAAAAGGAAACAACAATAAACATTTGGGGAAAAGGATGCTGTCTTCGCTGATATTATAATGGTGTAGGTATGTCCTAAGATTATTGAAGTTTTCCTCTGATAATTATACAAAATTTTTATATCTAAGAATCAATGAAAACAACTGTAATTGAGTTGAGTTTGACAAATATTGATTTACATAATTTAAAATGTAGATAGCAAAGGCAAAATGCTTGTATGTTTTCAGATGATGCCAAAAATACATTTCCAACAAAGTTCTTCTTGTGCTTTTCCAGAATTTGAAGGGTTGCCATCAGATGAGATACATATTGCCTAAATTTTTAGAGCTTATGTATGCTTTTCTTTCCATTTCTGAAAATAATCTCGTTAAAAAACCCATTTGTACAAAAACTATTCTCTATTTTTATTGACATTATACTGACCAAACAAAAACTGAAATTTGACCATTCAGATATTTCTTTCCCTTAGGAAGCATGTCTACTTGTTTCAATGGGAACCAAAGTAAAATGGAAGAGATGTTTAAATGCTTTTTATTCATAGTGTTAAAAATGCTTAGAGGAAGAATTCACATTTTTCCTTAACACAATGTAACAAGCAATTAACTTTTTGGCATAGTGATAAATCTGCTTCTCTAAGAAGGTGTTTTGTGTTTTAATAAGTGGCAATACATGTTAGTATATTCATTTTTACTGAATAGTTGAATGAAAAAATATGAATTTAATTCATAAAGTATTGCCTTGGGCTTATTGAGATCTTATGTACAACATCCCAATGGGATGGCATCCCATGCAGCAGAGTATTATTTAAAAAAAAAAAAAATGCAACAAACCATGTTAAAGTATCCTAGTATTTGTGAAGTATTATCTTTAATCTACTTACTTTCTAAAATAAACTTAAAAACAGAAATTCTTTGGTAATGATGAATCAGTAATAATGGAATATGGCTTTAGAACAACAAAATCAAAGGTTAGTTACCTCAGAGTTAGCACTTAAAAAATTCTTATCATCATGTGTTCATTCATGAATTGTTCATTTGTTCATTTATTTAATTTTATTACATATCTGTTCTATTTTTAGAGGGAGTAGATAAAAAGTGTTATCTATCTAGAAACTTATCAAATAGTTGTGATCTATATAGTATTAGCATATAAGTGGTACCTGCATTGCAAATGCCAAACAATAAAAAATCTTCACTGTATAAATTTTTCAAAATTGTCATATAATATATATATATAATATAAAATTGGCCATTTAAACCATTTATATATACAATTCAGTGGTATTAATTACATTCACAATATTGTCCAACCATCGCCATTATATATTTCCAAAACTTTGTCCTGACCCCAAACAGAAACTCTGTACCCATTAAGCAGTAATTCCCCACCTCCACCCCCCTTTTTACTTCCTGGTAACTGCTAATCTATTTTCTGTCGCTATGTATTTGTCTATTCTAGATATTTTATATAATGGAATCATATAATACTTGCCTTTTGTGTCTGGCTTATTTTACTTAGTACGTTTTCAAGGTACATCCATGTTGTAGCATGTATCAAAAAGTCACTTTTTTATGGCTGATAATATTCCACTACATGTATATTCCATATATTGTATATTCATTTATCTGTTGATGGACACTGGGTTGTTTCCAACTTTTGGTTATTGTGATTAACGCCGCAGTGAACATTGTACATTGGTGCACAAGTATCTGTTTCAGTCCCTGTTTTCAGTACTTTTGAGTATATATCTTGGAGTGAAATAGCTGGGTCATGTGGCAGTTCTACATTTAAGTTTTTTGGGAACTGCCAAACTGGTTTACATAGCAGCTGTACCATTTAAAATTCCCACCTGAAAGCATTAGGCTTCCAACTTCTCCACATCCTCACCAATACTTGTTATTTTCCATGCTTTTTGGTTTTTTCTGTTTTTTTTTTTATTGTAGCCATCCTAGTGCATGTGAAATGATATCTTATTATGGTTTGAATTTGCATTACCCTGATGACAAATGATTACGAGCATCTTTTCATGGGCTTATGGACTATTTGTATATCTTTTTTATAGAAAATGTCTATTCAAGTTCTTTGGCTTCTTTTAAACTGAGTTGTCTTTTTGCTTAGTTCTTTGTATATTCTGCCTGTTAAACCCTTATCAGATAAATGATTTACAAATATTTTCTTCCATTCTCTAGGTTTTCTTTTTACTTTCATGATAATGTCCTATAATGCACAAAAGTCTTCAATTTTTTTTTTTTTTTTTTGCGGTACGTGGGCCTCTTACTGTTGTGGCCTCTCCGGAGGCGCAGGCTCAGGGACCATGGCTCACAGGCCCAGCTGCGCCACGGCATGTGGGATCTTCCCGGACCGGGGCACGAACCCGTGTCCCCTGCATTGGCAGGCAGACTCTCAACCACTGCACCACCAGGGAAGCCCCAAGTCTTCAATTTTGAAGTTCAATTTATCTAATTTTTCTTTTATTGCTTGCACTTTTAGTGTCATATTTAAGAATGTTGCCAAATTGAAGGTCATAAAGATTTTCCTTTATGTTTTTTTTCTGACAGTTTTATAATTTTAGCTCTTTATTTAGGTTGTTAATCCATTTTGAGTTCATTCTTGCATGTGGTTGTGATAAAAGGGCCCAACTTCATTCTTTTGTGTGTTGAAATAGAGTTGTTGCAGAACTATTTGTTGAAGACACTGTTCTTTCACCATTGAATGGACTTGGCACCCTTGTTGAAAATCAGCTGGCCAGAGATGTATTGGTTGATTTCTGGACTCTCAATTCTGTTCCATTCGTCCACATGTCTATCCTCAAGCAAGTACCTCACTCTTTTGATTTCTATAGCTTTGTTGTAGGTTTTAAAACCAGGAAGTGTGAGTCTTCCAACTTTGTTCTCTTTTTCAAGACTGTTTTGACTATTTGGGGCTCCTTGACACTCCTTGTGAATTTCAGGATTAGCTTTTCCATTTCTCCACAAGAGGCTGTAAGAATTTTTATAGAGATTGAGTTGAATCTGTAGATCACTTTGGGTGTTATAACCATTTTAATATGCTTTTGGATTTGGTTTGCTAGTATTTTGTTGAGGATTGGTTATGTGAATTTTATTGATTGTCAGAATGGATCTTCTTGGATGCCTTCTTTGACACGGCATTTCTGTCAGAGAATTGGCAGAACTTCTGAGTCTTACTTATCTGAGTGAATCAAAACAATTTTTTACTTAAATTTTTATAAAGGGCCTTTACATTTAAGGAGTACAAAAACAATTTCATCTATAATGTTGGAAATAATTATGAAGTATCTATCATGTGTCAGGTGATGGGTTACATGTTTATATGTTACTTCATTAAAAAGTAACAGCTATTAGTAAACTCACTTTGCAGTGAGGACACAGAAGCTTAGAGCTAGTAAATGGTACAGCAAGGGTTTTAGCTCTTGTTTTTAGTCCTTGACTCCTGACTCCTAACTTTACATTATAATGTCTGATCTGAGACATGAATCTATTTAAACACTGCAAAGAAAGAACAGTAGTGCCTATAACCAAAGAATACCATATGATGGGTCTATTTTCATGTCTTCATTTTTCCTAGTTCAGAACTCTTCAAACATAAGAATAACACCATACAACAGAAATTCACAGGACTAGAGTAATTATCGTGCTGTATTCAAAAGCTGTAGATGAGTGGATGAATTGATGGCAAAAATATTACAGGAAATCCAAGAATGGCATGAATAAAATCTTTATAAATCTAAATGCACGAGTCAGTCTTTATCATTTCTAAACATCTGAGGCATTTTAGAGGACAGCAAGATTTCTCAGTAAAACAATGCGATTTTTCTATGTAAATGTTGTGGCATAACAGGTGTGTTGGCTAGTGATAAGATACGCTGCCAAGCAACAAATAAATAATTGCACACGAATCCCAGGAAGATGTTAGCTCTGGGGTATGTTTGAATGTGATTTTTAAAATGGCATTCTATTTTTTTCTCAGCGTCAGAAATAGCGGCATACCCCTACCTTGAACGGTGAGGTTGACACTATTTTTCACTGAATATATCTTAGTTTTTAATGTTTTAAAATATTATTATGAAATATATCATGAATTCACCTCCACCACCACCACCCCAACCCCTTTACCTGGATAATGCATTTAAAATTTTTTTGATCATGTCTCCGTTAAGAAGTTGTCCTAGGTTTTCTAAACTTCTATTAGCTACTCACTCCTAAGTCCTTCCATAGCACCCTATTCTTACCTGTTTGTGGCACTGTCACCCTGATTTGCAATTTTCTGTTTACTAGCCATCCCTTTAAGACCATAAGTTCCTTGAGGGCAGAGAATGAATTTTGTTTAACAGTGTAACCTGTGCACCTTCTGGAATGGCTGGCGCTTAGGAAATGCTCAGTACTGAAAAGAGGTGATAAGTGAATAAATGTTCTGTGTTACTTGCACATGATTCAAGAAACTGTTTCAGTACAGTCCAAGGCAACTCTAACAGTTGCTATTCTTAGCTGTCAGGAAAGTTCCTGTTCTATAACAAACTTTGTTACCCTTTCCAATTGGTAAATCTTAGGAGGGTAGTAAAGGTGCTTCATCTATATACCTGAATACGTTACGTTGTCCGTGAAAAATCATACATACTTTAGTGTTTCCGTGTCACTGACCAGTTATTCAAGAGTAGGGTATGGGGGTTGTTGGACTGTGATGTCTGTCGCATCACTGATCATCAGGCTGTATTTCACTGCCGTGACTAGTTGAGCTTCTCCCTCACTGATCCTGAAATAACACTGCTGGTTGCAGAGCAGGCCCTTCCCGGATGGGAAGATACCTGTCTCTCGGGCAGGGATATTTACAACTTTAAGAATCGGGCATTGGATAGGCTTCCTTTTTTACTATAATAGTCAAATTATGATTACTAAAACTTGGCAAAGTTGATCAACCTGGAGAAGCATCTTCTTATTGCACCATTCTCGTGAAGGCACCCCACCGTGCTAGGCACTGGCAGCTTGGAAGGGCTGAGTTTTCTGTGTGCTGAGGCGGTAGTCTTTATGTGTGATACAGGGTCAAGTGTCTAAAAGATATGGAGCAAACCGATTTTCATTTTAAAATAAGTTGGTGTCTAAGGTGAAAGACTTGTGTCAAATCCTATACTTTTTTCCTTCTCTTTACCCATGTCACTTCTACACTGATCTTATGCAGGTTTTGGATGACATTTTTGTTCCTAAAAGGAAACAAAGTAGGCAAGTGTGTAATCAAAATATCGAGTAATAAATATGGAGAGTCAAATTTGAGCTTTAAAAGGGTGTGTTAGTGGGACCAGTTGGGGACTGAATTTGTGTTGGTTGGTGGAAAACAGTTTAAGTTAATTAAGGAAACTTACTAGAAAGACTGTACTTTACAGAGGCAACATCAAAGTAAAAAGACATACTGGGAAGAAAATAGATGAGATGTAGGAGGGGAAAAATAGGCAGGAATTTCAAAAATTTATTGTTTTCTAATTGCAAAATGGATTATTTCCATCCAGGAGTGATATTCAAAAGGTTTAACAACAGATTGTCCTGGACACTGGACTCATCAGAACGTAGGCCCCCGGAGCAGTGTCCTAGGGCCTTTTAAGTTGTTGCACTAGGTGGGTACAGGGATGAGATTAGTTAAAAACTGGTATGGAAGTATAGTAACACTTCAATAAATCGGTGGGTCTATATTAGAGCTTCTGACTCTGCTTCTACATTCTCCAGCGATGATGGCGCTGTCTGACTAGTAGTGACATCTCTGGAAAGGAGGAAAATGAAGACTCCTTTGAAATTTATTCTGTGTAGTTGGGAGACATGAGGGCATTTGTCTTCAATAAATTAAGCATTTCAATAAATAAATTTCTCCTGTATGTTTATGAAATTTAGCTGTATTAGATACTAGGTGCATGAAGCCTCCATTTTCCCAATGCACAGTAACTCTTAGCTTTTACAGTAGTGGAATTATGGCTCTGCAGGAGACACTGACACTGCAGCTCTCATATAGCCACTTGCAGTCTGAGCCCTTGGGTTTCCATTCTGGTCTCCAGAACCTGCTGGATTTGGTTTGTGGCCAGCTGCTGATAACCTAGAATAAATCACCATGAATCACTCAGAGGGAACTAGAGAAAAAGGAGAAAAAAGCAGTAAGATGCTAAGGGGACACCTTGAGGATTAAGGAAGGGCCAATGTTTAATATTGCTCCAGATGTCAGAGAAGAGCGAGATGAGTGTCAACTCCACAGGAAGGTGAGTGCCTGAAGCAAAGACATGGACAGTAGTTTCCACAGTGATGCCCCAGCGTGCAGTGCAGTGTGGCACACAGTGCTTCTGACAAAGGTGGGGAGAGAGAAAGAGAAAAATTGGTAAAATGTATGTTTTCTTATATTTGATTCCATGTCATTTCCTGGTTACCTTAACAGTCAACATTAAGTACGCAAAAATACTGGAAGGCAGATTAAAATAAAGGAAAAAAAGTAATAGAGAAGAGAAGAAAGTGGCCGAGTATTTGATGGAAATTTATGGCTGGAATGAAGAGGGTAGCTAAAAGAAAAATCAAAGCAGGGATTTTGAGAAATGGTCGTAGAAATTAAAACACGTAAGTAGAACAGAGGCCAACTGGTGAATTTGATATTTGTGAAGAACATTTTCTGATATAAGGTTGGAGTGATTAGGGTGAGAGAGAGAAAATTCTTGATGGTTTTGGTGTCTTAAAAAATCTTATGAGGGGCTTCCCTGGTGGCACAGTGGTTGAGAGTCCGCCTGCCAACGCAGGGGACGCGGGTTCGTGCCCCGGTCCGGGAAGATCCCACGTGCCGCGGAACGTCTGGGCCCGTGAGCCCTGGCCGCTGAGCCTGCGCGTCTGGAGCCTGTGCTCCGCAACGGGAGAAGCCACAACAGTGAGAGGCCCGCGTACCGCAAAAAAAAAAAAAAAAAAAAGAGAGAGAACTTGTTTTAAAAATACATTCCTCTCAGACATGGCTGAGATGAATCAGAGTATGACTGACAGGTGTCAATTCTGTTGGGAAAAGGGAAAGCACTGTTTTACCTGGTATTTGCATTATTTGCATTAACGATGCAGTTAATCTTTGTAGTTAATTCTTACAGTTTGTAAGAGTGTACGTGTTCTCAATGCAGCAAATAACCTTCCATGTTTTAACCCTCAAGTAAAGGACAGGGTAGGAGTGAGTGGAATGTTTTATTGAATTCAGTAGAGCTGAGAGCTTGGAGGTAAATGTGTGAGGATATGGCTATAGAATTGAAGCTAGGAAGTTTCATATGCTTGTCACCAGGTCTATGAGGAAATATAGGAACGTTTTTGCATGTACCTCATATTTTTCCGCCACTTTAATATTGTGAGAATACTCCTCAATAAAAGATTCTTTGATGTTATAGCCTTAGTCTTTGAGCTGACCTCACATGGCATTTATGTTCTCCCGAATGAGGGAAATAGCACTGGGCGGTGGTGATTTCAGATTGAACAGCTGGGGAACCAAATTAGATAAATCTGAAACTCGGTACTCAAAGATTACAAGGTCACTAGTATGAATGTGTAGATGTGCAGTGAAAGTACACGGTTTGTGTATATTTATGGAAGCAAAAACATGGGGGGGAGGCAGAGGAAGGAAGTATTTATAGTTACTCACATGAATATTGAAATCATCCATAATAAGGATTGGGCACTAAAAGGAGAAAGTGATGTCAGATAATCAGATTGTGTAGGTTCAAATATGAAAAACAGGCATAAAATAGGGAAAGGGAATATCTAAATCTTGCATAGTGAAATAATGGAACAAAAAGTCCCTCCCATAATATAATTTACTGTCTTTTGATTCCAGAAGAATTCTGTCATGATTTCATATTTCTGCAGTATAACTTGAAAAAATTGTTAATGTAATTTCAAGTTTTATCTTTTAAACATTGAGTAGTTTGGAAGGTGATGCTTAATAATGCTTTTATGTTGCCTAATTGGTAACTTGTTAACATTTTTATTTAATGTCAGTGAGGAAAAAATTAAAATTAAATGGCTACTATAAAATGTGATTAGTGATTCAGATGACAAAAATGAAAAGTCTTTTGTCTGGGGTTACACATATTTTCCTTACCAATATTCTCCTTTTACTTTCTGTCAGCCAGTTTTTACTCCATGTAAAAGGCAAGCAAACAATCTTCCTGAAATCCTTTTCCATCTGAAACCACTGTTTCTTTGCTTTTTGACATATATTCAGACAAACCTTACAGTGCTCTTCACTTATGTCTTTGTTTCTCTGTGGTTCTACTCTGGCTACCATGTGTGTGTATGGTTTTTCTCCCAATAATATAGTAAATTATTTAAGTATAAGAACTTTCTTCTTGAAATGCCCCTCTCTTCCTACAGGTATAGGGATGTATACAGAGCATTCAATAGGTAATCAGTAAATGATTGATGAGTGAAAAATCGATTGAATGAATAAATCACATGGACCCTTTTTGGAAGATGGCAATTGTGTATACTGGATTTAGATTTCAAATTTACTAACTGAAAATGTTGTAGTTTTAGTTTTTAAAAATACATTTTATATTTTTCCTGATTGTCTTTTCATAGTAGCAAAGACATTGAGTAGTTTGAAATTTTCAACACTTTTCTCTGGGATACCTCTCAGCTGCCTTTGTTTTTCATGCTGTTTCTTCAGTTACATCAGATTAAGCAATGTCTCATAGCATATTTTATTTTATAGGTAGTTTAAATAAATGGCATCATTTTAATTTCCCTAGAAAACACGCTTAAAGATGGTAGCAAAACAAATGTAGCAGTAAAATGAGTGGGCATATAGTTGTATTACTAGATGATAATCACCACCTGTTATCAGTATAATTTTATTATAATGCTATTTAATTTTTATTACCATTGAATTTGACAATGTTAGGAGTGTAATCATTGTGAAATATTTTTTTCCACTCTAAGTTCCAAACTTTTTCCTTTACACTCAGTTTGTAATTGTCCACATGGGGATCTGGTTTCATCCAGTGGTCATTTATAATTACTCTCTCTACTCTCTCATGCCAACATGTAAGCAGGCTCAGATCTTCCTGTCATTAAAACAACTTCTCTTCACTCCATGTCCCCTTCTAGCTATTTTTTCTTTCCTTCGCAGCCAAGTTTCACAAAACTACAATGTATGCTGGAAATTTCTGCTTTTCCATGGGAACCTGCCTCTTTGTTCCCACCATCTCCCATCCTTCTACTCTGAGGGAATTCTTCTGGCAGTGACCACTTAATTGTCAACATCCAGTGATCTCTCTTTTTTTTTTTTAATGAAAGCTTCTTTATTTATTTATTTATTTTATTTTTGGCTGTGTTGGGTCTTTGTTTCTGTGCGAGGGCTCTCTCTAGTTGCAGCGAGCGGGGGCCACTCTTCATCGCGGTGCGCGGGCCTCTCACTGTCGCGGAGCACAAGCTCCAGACGCGCAGGCTCAGTAGTTGTGGCTCACGGACCTAGTTGCTCCGCGGCATGTGGGATCTTCTCAGACCAGGGCTCGAACCCGTGTCCCCTGCATTGGCAGGCAGATTCTCAACCGTTGCGCCACCAGGGAAGCCCCAGTGGTCTCTTTGACTTCCCCTCTTTTGACTTTGTAGACAAGTGCCTTCTACCAGAAAATCTCTCTTCCTTTGATTTCAGTGCTGCCTGTTTTGGTATCCTACTAGCTTCCTTCAAGTTGCCTTTATGGCTCCTTTTCCCCCTAGTACTCCTGTGTCTTTTTTTGTGTGTGTGTGGTACGCGGGCCTCTCACCGTTGTGGCCTCCCCCGTTGCGGAGCACAGGCTCCGGACGCGCAGGCCCAGCGGCCATGGCTCACGGGCCCAGCCGCTCCGCGGCATGTGGGATCTTCCCGGACCGGGGCACGAACTCGCGTCCCCTGCATCGGCAGGTGAACTCTCAACCCGTGCGCCACTAGGGAAGCCCCTCCTGTGTCTTTTGATGGACTTAAGAAATTGATCCTTGGATTTTTGCTGTCTCACTCTAGGCTGTCTCCTACAGCTCATCTAAGCCCAGGACTTAAATCAAATGCTTTTCCATCCATCTTCTCTATCATGTCTCTTTATGCCAAGTTCAGGCCCACATGATCTCCTGGCCAAAAGCTGCACAGTGTCCTTATTCTTCCCTCCTACGTATCCCTGGTAATCCTGTAATTGTACTCTTCATTGAATTCAGAGCCATATTCCTAACGTGCACTAAACTCACGTCTCTTCATTGCTTATGATCCTTTAATGACTCCTCATTGTCTAAATACAATGGCTGAATTCCCTGGATCAGCTTTAAGCAGTCCTGTGGTCTGACCCTTGCTGAATTCTTCAGCTTCACAGTCTCCCACTCGTCACATTTTCAAGCCATATGTATGTGCACCGTACATTGCATACTGCTTTATGATTTCTCATTTTCCTCGTGATGCTCCTTTTGTTCCAGCACGCCCAACTTGTTACTGCCATTATCCCTGAAAACTCTCATTTTTAATGACTTGTCTGAAGGACTCCCTATCCAATGATGCCATCCTTGATTTGAGATATAACTGGCCACTATCTTCTTTGTAGCTTCACAGTATCCTGAACTGCTTTTTCTGCCCTCTTGAAGCTTATACTTTAGTTGTTTAAACAAGCAGTTTGAACCTAGTGTGGTTGGTACTCTAATTGGGAAGAATAGGGTGCCACAGAGCATTTTAGAAGGATGCTTGATTCAGACTTTTAGAGGAAGCGACTGCTGGTGGTAGTTGGGAAGGATGAGTAGGTCTTATCTAGGAAAGGGGGAAGAGGTAAAGGGAATGATTCCAGGCAGGAGAGGCCCTGGAGAGTAGAGCGAGAGAGGAGCTGACGGTCTTCCAATGGCTGGAGTGTAAATTCGGGCTGTGGAACGGGGAAGACACAGGGGCTGTTCAAAGCCTTTAAAACATGTTGATGAGTTTGGAGCTTATGCTAATGGCAGTGGGAAGCCATGTAAAGTTGAGTAGAAGAGAGACCTGAGCAGATAACAGGGTAGAAAGGTTTCTCTGATTATAGTGATGAGAAAAGATTGGAAGTGGTCCACAAAGAAAGGAGTTAGGAAGGAGGTTATTGCAGTAGTTCAGGAAAAATGATGGTAGCTTAGAGTAGGTGGTGGCACACATGGATACAAGTAGATTATAGAAATTATTAGGGCTAAGAGAATTTGTAAGTGATTGGATATACGAGGAAGTTATGGGAAGAAATACAGGATGCTTCAGTGTTTTGTTGTGGACAGTGGGCGGTGCCACTTAACAAGAACAGACACCACTGGGGAGAGTCAAGCTGTCATGGGAAGGTGAAGATCTTAGTTTCATGTTTTGAAGTGCCTGTGTGATGTGAAGATAGTGAAGGCTCGCAGACAATCTGAAACCAAAAGACAGTCTGACTTGTTCATTGCCTTTTACTGAGTTGTAACATGTTTGATCATGTCTCAGTCATCCTTGAATGCCTGTGACTGTCATTCAGTTGGTTTTCAAGAACTATTTGAGTGAATGAATGAATGAATGAATGAAAAGGAAATACTCTCTAGGTAGATCTTCCCTGTCTATTCTTCTCCACAAAAGGGTTGTATTTAGAACTTGTAGCCAATCAAGATTATCCTGTTAGCCTTTTCAGGATTCTTGTCATGAATACTTCTAGTACAGCAGAGGAACTGGAAGCAAAAGTTCATCCTACAATATCAGAGATAAAGGTAAGAACCATTTCCCTCCTCAGAGTTTATAAGCACATCTCTTCTGATCCCATGTTGGTATTGTTGTCTGATTTTTTTCTTTCTGAGATTCAGGTTGTTTGTGACTTTAATGAAGGTCTCACATAGATACTCAGGTACTATTTTGTGTAACTCGTGTTAATGTTCAGATAATGAAAAATAACTGTAATTTTAAAGTCCAAGTAGTTCAGATTTCTGCAGGGTACACTTAGCTCCATAATGAGAAAATGAATCATGCTTTTCAAAGTGGATCCAGTTGGGTGTCATTTTCCCCCTGTATTTATGTTCAGTTGGAGTTAATCTGGCATTATCCCTAGATATTTTAAAAGAAAAGCAGTAAGGATTCTTGTGTAAAATAGTATTGCCCCAAAGATAGCAAGTGTGTTCTTGATTGAATGGAGAATTTTTTGAGAAGTCACAGGTACACACACTCCCCTCTCATACAAGGGTCGGTCTTGTTGGACTGTGTTATAATGCTGGCCAAGGAAAATTTTGGAAGAGAGCCGCTCAGGAAGAGCAGATGTTCTTTTTGGTTGCTTTGGCAGTGAGGGACACTGTGAGTCAAGGTTAAGATTTGGGAGCTAAATAATAGAACTAAGCTAGGGTTTTTTTGTTGTTGTTTTTCCTTCCAGCAAGCAATCCCCAAGGTCATGGACTCTGTCTTAAAAATTCTAGAGGTCTGAAGTGATTAAGAATTGAACTTTCTTATGTTATCATACACCACTAGGGAAGAAATCACGTGAATCTGAGCTCTGATGAGGAATGCTTGGGCCTCAGTCAAGGTAGCTGCAATCAGAATATAATTCAAGATGCTGGGATAGGCGATCACTGATTTCTGCAAAAAGACAAGTAGAGACTGAAAAAAAGTCACTCTTGATCTTCATTTTTAACTTTGCTTTGCAAATTAAGTCTATATAAAAGCATCCTTGATTGAGGTGAACCATGCATACTTTTAAGTTACATTTTGCTTAACTCTCTCTCTCCAGTGTAAGTACACTCTTGTGCCTGTGCATCTGGAGACCTGTTTGGCTTAAATTACTGCAATAGTTTTGTAAGACATTATCTTACACTACTGAAGGGCTTTTATAATTTTATTGTAGAGATGTTCTGGTCTCCAGCAATGAAGCAATAGAATGTAAGTGTTTTTTAAGTGAAACTTTTTGCATGGATACCTTCAATTGCCATCTCTCTTTGTGACTCGCAAGTATTTTACCCTCTCACCAGATTTCCTTTCTGATATTCTATCTGAATATCAAAGTGCATATGCAACATCAGGACCACTCCAATGTCATAGCTCAGATTCTGCAACTCTGAAACGGAACTCTTGATTTGCCCCTCAAGTCTGATCCAGTTCCAGTGTTTCCTCTCTGAGCGCATGACATCACCACCTATTGAGTTACACAATCAGAAACCCTGGATAGGAATGTATTCTTCTACTTGTCTCTCCTTCATGCTATATTCAATTCATCAACAAGCCCTGCTGACTTCTTTTATTTAGTGATTCCAGAATCTAGCTCCCTCTCTCAAATTCCCTTGAGATCACTCTAGTCCAGTGGTTCTCATCTAGGGGAGATTTTGTCCCCAGGTGGACATTTAGCAGTAACTGGAGACATTTTTGGTTGTCGCAATATAGCGATTGGTACTGATGCTCAGTGGGTAGAAACGCATTCTGTTACACATTCTGTAATGAAAAGAAAAGCCTCAGAGACACAGAATTATCCAGCCCCGAATGTCAATCATGCCAAGTTTGCGAACACCTGCTCTAGTCCAAGTCAACATCTTCTCATTCCTGCATTACCACATTAGCCTTTGAACTGGTCTTCCTCCAGTTAGTCTTAAGCAGTGCAAATGCAGCTTCATTACCCTTTATGGCTTCTCACTACTGTCAGGATAAAGACAGTACTTCCTCACCAGGGTAGGGAAGGCCCTGCAGGGTCTTGCTGTGGCTGCTTCTCCAACCCCCATCCCTTTTACCCCAGCTTGCTCTCTGTTCTCTAGCTGTATTGGCTTCTTTCTCATCTTTGCCTATGCTTTGCTCTTCCTGCCTATGACTTTCATACATACTCCCCTATTCCTGGAACATAATTCTCCTCACTTTTATATTGTTAATTCCTCTTGTTTATTCTTTATTTTGTGACTTGAATATCCCTGTACTTGAGTAGTGCTTTTTGAACTCTACTCTAGATTAATCTCTTGATACCAATTCTCATAGGCCTGGGCTTTTCTTGTATCACTTAATTTTGTTGCAAGTTTGCTTCCCTTTTTAAAAAATGGGTATACTTAAAATAATAGCTGATAATAGCTAATAATTGCTGAACACTTATGCCAGGCACCCTTCTAGATGCTCTACATTTTTTCTTTAATCATCACAACAGCCATATGTGATAGATGTTACTTTACATTGTTACCTTATTTCGTAGAGTCGAAGATACATTTTCCCCAACATCTCTGCAAGTTGGATGTGTCTTATTGTCAATGGCATCTTAAATTTGGCAGTACATGGTATTGGTTCCATTTTACAAATAAGAAAGCTGAGACACAGAGAGGTTAAGTCACTTGCCCAAGATCACATAACTAACAAGTGATAGTGTCAGGATTCCAATCCGGGCAGTCTGATGCCATGGACCATATCAGCTTCAGTTCAGTGCCTTCCTGCATCATAATGTTGCTGTGAGGATTATCAAGATAATACATGTCAAGCATTTAGCTCACTGATGTACAGTAAGCACTGAATAAATGTCAGTTATGATTATTATTGGTATGTTTATTATTTCTCTTCTCATATAATTATTTCATGCTATCTCTTCCATTAAAAGGAAGATTTCAGAAGGGCTAGACCTCTGTCTCTTCTGTTTCTCCCTGTATCCATTTTTCTTAGCATTCTGCAGGTAATGTGTTTTTTTTTTTTTGAATAAATAAATGAATGCTTGAATGAAGAGAGGGACTATTAAGGAGAATTGGAGTCCTATCATTTGAAGACACAAATATTCATCTTGCATGTTTGGTTTCTGCCTCTCTTATGGCACTTACCCCATTCTGTGTTGTAACATTTATTTGTGTAACTGTCTTTTATCTCCACCAGATTATAAACTCCCTACATACATGGCATTGCAACCCCTAGTGCCTACCACAGTTTCATTGTATAGAAGACACTCAGCACATATATGTTGGACTAATTGACTCTTGAATAACCCTAGCACTTCCAGCTCTTCTCAGGACCCAGTACTGTCATGGAGGATTATCTCTGGGAATTTTTTTAAAGTAAATTTTAAAAAAGATTTTTTTGATTGAAGTATAGTTGGTTTACAATATTACATTACTGTCAGGTATAAAGCATAGTGACCCTATATTTTTATGGATTGTATTCCATTTAAATTTGTTATAAAATATTGGCTGTATTCCTTATGTTGTACAATACGTCCTTATAGCTTATTTATTTTATACATAGTAGTTCGTACCTCTTAATTCCCTATCCCTAACTCCCCCCTTGCCACTTCCCTCTTCCTACCGGTGGAACCACTAGTTTGTTCTCTACATCTGTGAGTCTGTTTCTGTTTTGTTAAATTGATTTGTTAGATTCGTTTTTCAGATTCCACATGTAAGTGATAATGTACAGTATTTGTCTTTCTCTGTTCGACTTACTTCACTAAGCGTAATATCCTCCAGGTCCAACCATGTTGATGCAAATGGCAAAACTTCATTCTTTGTCATGGCTGAGTAATATTCCATTGTGTGTATGTATATACCACCTCCTTTTTATCCATTCATCTGCTGATGGACACTTAGGTTGATTTCATATCTTGACAATTGTAAATGATGCTGCTATGAACATTTGGGTGCATGTATCTTTTTGAGTTAGTGTTGTCATTTTCTTTAGATGTATACCCAGGAGTGGAATTGCTGGGTCATATGGTAGCTCTGTTTTTAGTTTTTTGAGGATTCCATACTGTTTTCCATAGTGGCTTCACCAGTAAATATGTTGCACTGATTGACGCTTGAATCACCCTAGCACTTCCAGCTCTGTTCAGGACCCAGTACTGTCAGGGAGGAATATTATGTCTGGGAATATATTTTTTAACAGCATAATAAAACTTTTTGCCATCGAGTTGTTCTTATTTCCAAATTGTCTTCAGAAAGGTATCAACTGAATATTCCTACATATCTTTATAGACTTATTATAAGTTATGAAGAAAACAGACATCACACCTGATTGAAAAGTAGAGATAGAGATAGATATTTGGGCATAACTTTTCTTTTTTATTTCTGGTTGAGTCTGTGTTTAAGAATTAGTGATGATTTTTCAGAGAGGATTGAAGGATAATTCCTTTAAAATTAAAGAAATGGGAAAACAGTTTCCCATGAAAATTAAAGAAATGGGAAAATAGTTTTTTAAGCATTGGAAGTTGTTTATCTGAATTACTCACTGTGTATAGAATAATGAATTTATTTCCTTTCCAACTGGCTACATTTATTGGAAGGCTAAAGAAAAAACTCTTTTATGCCAAGGAGAATGTTAGGTCACGGGCCTAAACAATTTACCTTGCTTCTTCCTTTTGGAGCTAGTTTCATGTCTCTGGCAGCTGAAGGCACAGGGTATTGCATTCTGCCCTGTCGGTGCCAAAAGTTCACAGAAGAGAGCATTGTTGGCAGATCGTGCTTGTTTTAAGGACAAAGGTGTTGTAATTTCACACTTTAATTTTCAGGGATGTGTTTGTACACTAGAGGTGAGAGGTTCATAAAATCATGTATTGTGTACTAAGCACTTGGGGATATAGCATGTTTCACCTTGTTTGGCTGCTCACAGAGTTCCATGGTGGCCTTTGTTATCTGGACTATACACTGAGCGAGGCCCAGGAGGGAGCATTGAGTGGGATGGAAATTAATTATTGTTGTGTAGATTCAGAATTTAAACATGTTAGAAAACAAAAGGGAGGATATTTTACTACGTGCAATGACCTTTTTGACCACTGACGTAACTTCTTACCTCAGACAATTGTGCCTAAGTTTAATACTTCTACGCCAAAAACCAAATGAGTGTCTATGGGCCACCAGCTCGCAATCTCTACACATACTTTCACTTACATTATGTTTTAGTTACTTTGTGGAAAAGCAACTAGGGTGTAGCAGGATCTTGTAACATATGATCATTTTATACATTTTGAAATATCTTGTACCTTTGTAACATTCACATTAATTGCTATTTAGATATGAATATTTGGGGGAGTGTTTCAATTCCACATAATTCCAAATATTAGAATTAATGTGTGGAATTCTATTACAGTATAAAGATAGGCAGAAAACAATACAAACACAACTTTTTATTATCTATACATACAAGTAGATTCATGAATCTATATTATTTTCATCACTGTCAAAAAACTAAATCAAAAGATTTTCTTCTCACAAATGGAGATGAAGGATTTGCTTCATTTGAGTTAGGTTTTGATACTATTCTAGTTGTTTTTAAATGTGCATGTTCTTTTACACTGCAGTTGTACCTCTATTGACAAACTCCTACAAATAAATCAAGAAAATGTGTAGAAGTGTTTATTTCAGTATTCTAATATCAAAAATGTAGGAACAACTTAAATATGTTTCTGTAGGCAAATGGATAAATAAATTACTACATTCATCCAATGAAATGCTGAGTAGTATTTAAACAGATCGTGGTAGATTTATATGTGCTGAAGTTTAAGACATGTCTTTGCAAGTTTCAGAACAAGGTCAAGAAGATGATTTTATTCATGTAAATAAGATGAGGTTTGTGTATATGTGTTTTTAGTATATATCCATTTTTGAGAAATACACAGGAAATAATTTATAGTGATTTTGGGGGGGATAGAAAGACTTAGAGGCTAGGGGACTTTTGCTTTTGCCTTTATATTCATCAATGTTGTTTACATTTTGAAAAATATTTCTTCAAATATTTGTATTTTAATTTAGACATAAAATACTCTGAATCGAATCCTGAACTCTTGGGTTGGTTGTTTCTCCTACTGGATGCCATGTGATGAGCAAATGAGTGGAAAGAAGAAAACGGGACAAAAATAAAGTGTATGTTTCAATTTTGCTCGTGGCACAGTTAACTATCACACACTCCACATGCCTTCCTGGACCCCACAGATGACACATATGTGGGACTCTGTGTCTCCTGCATGTGGGATGCTATAGCCCTTCGGTTAGTCTTAGGATATTGTTCTGGCACTCCCCCCCCTCCCCAAACTGGTATTTATGGTACTCTCTTTTAGGGCTCATCATTATAGACCTTTTCTTAGTCTGCAAAAGGTTACTCTGCCATCAGGACAAATTATAGGTTGGATAATTACTGTTGTTCACTTCCGTCTCCTCTCTTTCTGATAGATAGCAATGCTATTTTTGTTGTGATAAGAATGGATGCTTAGGGATGTTCCCTCCAAATTCTTTGTTTTCTTTCCATAATTCACATAATGTATTCAGAATCTTGGTGAGTCTTTAATCTCTCACTTTGTAAATGGTCAAAATGAAATTTAGGGAAAGCAACTGAGTCTTTTCAGAGACCACGGCTGAATTAAGACACACACAGAGTCACCAGTGAATGCGCAAATGTGTGCATCCTACTGCAACTGAAGAGAGTTGCTGCCTTTATCCCCAGAGTGAGCTCTAACTGAGGAAATACTTAAAAAAAAAAAAAGGCGTTTATCAGCAGAAATTATAAAAGCTGATCCTTGGATGGAAGAAAGTGCTGGGAAGAAACAGTAATTTAAAGCCATATGTGATATGCTTTTGTACTTTGTAACCAAATGTTAAGCCTTATAAATTTGTTGCGGAACATTTAGCCATTTTTATTACAGAATTAAAGGTAGAGGGAACATAGATAATTAAGCGAGGTGATAGCATAACAGTAAAGATAGAAAGATGGTCTAAGTTCTTATGGGCTGATTCTCTGCTCAGCGTTGTAGGTCATGCCTACACTGAACTTGGAAAGCTACTTTCACTTATATGGGTCTTGGGATCAACACTAGATGAATAGCAGAAAATAGCTGGATCATGTTTTAATCTGAAAGATTTCAAAATGCCAATCAGACCCTTGGCTTGCTCTACTTTTCAGAAATACTATGTGAAATGTGGATCATAAAGCAGAGTTTGGCTCTAAAACACTGAATTAAAATTATTCTTAGGAAGGCTTCAATTAACTCCACAGAAAAACTACCAGTATTCTCAATTTTGTAGCTAGAGATGCTTATGAGAGTGGCAGATGGCCACACAAAGCAACCGTGTTATTTTATTTCCAAATTTATGTAAACTGAACTCATAAATTAAAAAAAAAAAAAGACTTCTTAATTCTACCACAACAATCCTAGGTTCTAGAATCAAATCCTGGGATTTTAGAAAGTCATCTAAATTTGCTGATGAGGTTTTCAAAAACAGTAACTTATATGATTTAAAAGGGACCTCCTTGTACCTTCAATGGTTAGAACGTACACATCCTTTCTTCCCGTTCGGCTCATCTGCTAGGTGTTGGCGATGGTGGTTGAACAGGAGCGCTTTGACAGACAGATTAATTTGGGGTTAAACCCTGGCTGGTCAAGTACTTAGCTGGGAGACTTTAGGCAAATAATGTGACCGCTTTAAACTTCCCTGCCCTCATCTGTGAATACATAACCATATGGTTGTTTAAGGATTTGGTGAGAAAAACCATATGAAGCAATTAATTAGCATAGCACTAAGAACATAGTAAGTGCTCAATTATTAGCTACTTTTATTAAAATCTTTTTTTAAACATTGGCCGATGGGAAATACAAGGAATGGATTATAATTTCTTTAAGTTTTGTAAATGTTTTTAAAAATAGATCACATAGTGTAATGATTAGGAAAAATTCTCTTGAACTAGAAGCCTTTAGATGTGGGTATAAGTTCAAATATTTAACACGTGGTATAACCTGGACACTAACACTTCAGAATGGATGCTGGCAGGTGGGCCTTGCCAGTATGGGCCAACCGAACACCAGTCAGGCCTTTGGAAACCCTTCTTTTGGAGTCAGTGATGATGCCTGTATTATATATATATCATGGCATTGCTATTTGATGTCTGATTAGAAAATATGGCATCCTACATAGTTATATTTTAGTCAATCCTGAGTTAGGCAAAATAGTGTTTCTGTTTTAACTCCCTTGGTGAAATTCTTGGAATGAAATGGATATATGAACTGATGGGGAGGGGCCTTAGACCCTCTAGTAAATACCCTTCTCATCCATCTTATAAATTACAAGCCTGAGGAGAAGTTCTGTCTAGTGCCCGCTCTACTCTGTGCTTCTTTCTGGGAGTCAGTACTTCCCCATGCTTTGAGTATAGGATCCTAGACAGAGACTGGGTTTTGATTATTCAGATTTTTGCCAAGACTGAGGTCGTTTTTCTTCTGAACCAAATTGGCCACTGTAGAATGGAGATATGGACAGTGCAGAAAATGGGGGTGAATATGTATCCACTTTACAAAACATCTGAGAGTTGTGGTTGGTAGAAAAAAAACTGTTACTGTTTGCTTTTTTGGTGATTTCCTTGTGTTTTCCTCACCCAAGAAGTCAAGAGTACAAAAATCATTCTGATTAAGTTGAAATTTCCAGCTAGGTTCTAGTAAGTTGAGGTTTTACCTTGACAAAGAAGTAGCATTAATTTCCCTGTGCTTTTTATATGGTGATTGTACTCTTGAGACTCAGACCATTCTGTCGCAAGCAGAGAGTCCCCTTGATTGAAATCTTATCTAAACATTTGCCTCATTTGCTACTTGGTGGTAGAAGTTCTTTTTAAGTAGCATCCTCTGTGGTTTACATTTTAATTTACTTTACATGTTAACTGCAGAGGGAGGAAACAAATGACTGACTCCTCTACCTATACTCTTAAAACGTGTTTTGAGTCTGGTCAAGTTGCTAGTACTTGTCTTTCTGAGTGTTAGAGTCTTCTCTTTTACCATCTGTTTTCATGTATACAAGTTCTCACTTTGTTTTGGCCCTTTATATTTTTATTCAATTCAAGATTCATCTGGAAATTTTTTTTCTATACTCATTTGAAGTATCTCAGTTGTTTTACTTAGGATTAACATTGTGGGGATTTCTTTCTGTAAGTTAGTTTGAGATGCAATGTGCTTTCGATTATAGGCTCAAGCTATTGTGTAAAGTCAAACCAACGTTGTCCAGGATGCTTTGTGAGCGCCCACTCTGGGAAATCCCACTACGAGGGGAAACAGCATTGCAGTGATTATCCTAGAAAGAGGTATGGTCTCACTGTATCATTAACAGAAGCCCAGATGGGCAGCAACAAAACAAATATCTACACTTTTTGCAAAGTAATTTTGCTTTAAAAAATGTACAGACTGGAGGTTGGAGATAAGGATGTCCATCCTAGAGGATGACATAGTTAGTGGAAGCAATTTTAGCCCAGTCATTTTATAATTACATCCAAAAAGTCTTTAATTAATGACAACATAATATTTCTTCTTTTCAGACTTTATTATAACCTCTTCTCCTATAACCTTTTGCTAGCTACAGTGAAGTTGCTAGAACACATCTCTTGATATAAGTAGGGTTTTCAAATTTGTTTTCAAATATTAGTGGTTTCAAACCATGAACTGCACACGATCCCTTTGTGTTACAGTAAGAAAAATGATCAGCACAGGCATTTTCTTCATTTAGCTATGAAGTAGATGGAAGAATCTGAGTTTTAAACTTATTTGGCCATCTTCTTTTTCTTTTTTTTTGTTTCATTTCTTTTGATACCACATCCATTTCTTATCTCTTCATTTTGCAGTAATAGAAGAAGCCTTAACAGTTGCAAGATTACATATTTATATCAGGGTTCAGACTGTGAATTCATTCTTTTCTAGGGAAGCAGAAAAATCATGTAAAAATGGTGACCACATGTTGACAGAATGCATGATTTAACAAAACCAAAGGCAATCATTTCAAAGAAAAATGTTTTATTTTCTGCCAGCAGAATATAATGGAGAGAAATTGGCTGGTATTATTTTAAAAAATTGCCCAAATCACTGTAGTTAGTGTAAAATTGTCTCTGGAACTATTTCCTGTAAGTTAACCAGACATATGATTGTATCTTTTATATTTTGCATACTGAAGCTCACATTTCAACTGTCTTGCATGGAGCCTATCAGGTATAATAACTCTTTGTAAAGGTGCTTCCTTTCCTCTTTTAGTCTCTTCCATCTAAGCTTCTACCTTCATTCACCCCAAACTTAGAATACTTATAGTTTGGGTCTTTCCAGAACTTTGAGCTTAATATTATTCACCAACAAATCAAGACCACGAGCTCCTCAAAACGTGCTGCTCCCGCCTGCAAAAGTTCAGGTGAAATTAATGTAAACATTGTTTACCTATTAAAAATTCTCCACACATTTCAGTTGAAAGATTTTATTTAACATGTGGTTCATAGGGCTTGCTGTTTTTTTCTTAGTACTTAAAGTAATTTCAGACCTTACACACTGGGACCGGCTTATGCTTGTGAGTATAGTAGGTATTATTAACAGCAAATCAGATTTATGTGTCAATGAAAGAATAATGCAGTTTGATATGATTCCAATAGTCACATACCTTTGAGCAAGCTCTAAGGACATGAGTCACTCGATGGAATCTTGGTGGTTGTATCGCTCCTTTGCCAGTGATGTTTTTAATGGCCTAATAGGTACTGAAGGCGTTATGGTGGTTGCTTTCATGTCATTCATAGTCCAGATCATCCTAAGGGATTCAAGCTATATTTTGGAAGAACTATGGAGTTAGCTACACAGGCTGAAAAAAAGTATAAATATTACTTGCCTTGAGGACAGATAGCAGTATTGCATTTGTGTCTACACAGTGCCCAAAATACTGGTGCTCACTAGATATAGATAATGAGTTGATCTGGCTTTAGCCTGATGCTAGACAGCAACCAACATGTGTTTGTTGATTCCTTGTTCCATATGTTTGACGTCCTGTGAGAATGTTTGAGGACCTTATACGATACATAGAAAGTAAGCAGGCATACTTTAAAATGCAAGCTTTGCCATCATTTGAAACTCTGTCACCCACCAGTGAAAAAGAAGTTGTAATTTATGTTGAAAACAGAGCTATAACTCTTCTATAAATGGTGTTCTTCTTTTAGCTAGGACAGCTGATATTCGTTATTATCCATAACTCAAGAGTAAGTGTTTCATGCTCTGCTATGTCAGTTCTGGAGAAGACCCAGACTTTCCTTTGGAAAAGTGGAAATGAGAGTAGTTCATTGTTATTAATCAGAAATTTTAGTTAAGCCAGTTTTCACGTGTTGTCCATGAGTTTAATAGCCATGCAACCTCATTGCATGGATTGCATAGGATTTCGCATGAGTCCTATGTGAAAGTCGAGTTGCGTATTTACTTTTGGAGATTCTGTGACTGTATTAGATTCTAACAGGCTGAAGAGAGGGAGGAGGGTCGGAGGAGGACGCACCATTTTAAAACTGCAGAGAAAATGGGTAATAACTTTAACGCACATCAGACATATTCCCAGCAGTTCCACTAATGTTATGTGACAAAAACACAAGTGAAAATAGAATCCTTAAGGGGAAAGATGTCCAAGAGAACAATCCCTTTGTTTTTCAGGTGAGAAGACAGAGCCAGACATTAAATGTCTTGTCTGAAATTGTAGAGCTATTAATGGCAGATCTTGGCCCAGAACCCAGGTCTCACGTCTTACAGATCAGTGTTTGAGTATAATGAATAACTGTGATTTTCTCAGTCATATTTTCCCTTAAATTGAATAGCTTCCTTATGTTGACCACCTGTACCTACTTAATTAACTCTACTTATTTTCCAGATGATCTGTCAGTTACTTTAGTCTAGACCTGCTTACAAATCACTCATACACACATCCGTTTCATCTGGGACTTCCCACTGAGAGCATGAAGTACTAAGGGGGAACCTGTCTTTAATGGCGCAGCCTCTTCCTGACAAGGAATACAAGTATTCTGAGCACAGAGAAGAGGGAAACTCTTACTTTTCGATAGAAAATCCCTCTCTCGGAACTTCCCTGGTGGTGCAGTGGTTAAGAATCCGCCTGCCAAGGCAGGGGACACGGGTTCGAGCTCTGGTCCGGGAAGATCCCACATGCCGCGGAGCAACTAAGCCCGTGCGCTACAACTACTGAGCCTGCGCTCTAGAGCCCGCAAGCCACAACTACTGAGTCTACGTGCCACAACTACTGAAGCCCCCGCACCTAGGGCCCGTGCTCCACAGCAAGAGAAGCCGCCGCAATGAGAAGCCTGCACACCGCCACAAAGAGTAGCCCCGCTTGCCGCAACTAGAGAAAGCCGGGGCGCAGCAACAAAGACCCAACACAGCCAAAATTAAAATAAATAAATAATTTTAGAAAAAAAGAAAAAAAGGAAAGAAAATCCCTCTCTCGGGAGTAGGAGAACTTCTTTGGCACTAACATGTTTTCATATGACCTCCACCTCACCTAAGCATCTATTAAACTGATGCTGTGAAAGTGCATGGATGGGTGGATCTTCAGGCGGTATGAGCCCCTCACCCAAATCTGTGCTCTCCAAACGAGGACGCACAATACCTGTTGAGCTCATGTGAAAGCTGAACACATTGACATGGAGTAAAGAGGCATTGTTTTCCTTATTCCTGCTTTTCATGCACAAATTGTCTAGGAATTTAGGCAAGCTCATTTGTAACACACAGTATAAAAGACCTGTGCTTGATTTTGCATGTTAAGATATAAATCTACATTTAGCACGTAGTACCGTTTAAATGGATGCTTCTAGAAATCTTTAGGGAACGAGTCAAGTTTGCTCTCATTTTCTGCTTGCCATATCGTTCACAATTTATATCAAATTTTGTAAAATCGGGAATTGTCTTTGTGCAGTTGAAGAATTTGGGGTGATTTTTCTCTGTAAGCATTGGCTTGGTGTTTTTTTCCCTCTCGTCATCATGGCTATACAGGTATTGATAACTATGCATCATGACCGATTTGTTTTTTAAAAAGTTCTAAAAAGGCTTCTAAATGAACGCTATACTTTTGTATTGAATATTTAGTGACATGAGCAAATCACTTGCTCTTTGCCCTTACGGATTTTATAATGTCACCAGAGTTTATCCATAAAATTGTAGCCTACGGTTGGGCATACGCAATTCCTTATAGTATTGCATATATAGAAGGCAGCGGAGGGAGGCACAAATTGAAGTGTATCTGCTCTGGAAACATTCCAGCAGTGAGTGTGTGTGTTTGTTTTTTTCATTTCGGATCTACTGTACAGTCAGTCCTAGAGCTGCAGATGAAGAGTGGTGCCTGATCTCATATAGGAATGTTCTTTTTTTTTTTTTTTTTTTTTCGGTACGCGGGCCTCTCACTGTTGTGGCCTCTCCCGTTGCGGAGCAAAGGCTCCGGACGTGCAGGCTGAGCGGCCATGGCTCACAGGCCCAGCCACTCCACAGCATGTGGGATCCTCCCAGACCGGGGCATGAACCCGTGTCCCCAGCATCGGCAGGCGGACTCTCAACCACTGCGCCACCAGGGAAGCCCAGGAATGTTCTTTTGTTTGCGCCTGCTGTGAGTGAAGTTGACTAGAATTTCATACATCAGCAGACTCTGCATATAGACATCATGGCCTTCCCTTCCACCTGAGCTGTCAGCCTCCATCCGAGAGGGAGAAAGATACTGACTGAGATTAGGAGCAAATGGCCAGAAGGAAGTGAGAAGGCCCAGTAGGGGAAGCAGATGTGCTTCCCTTAATAGATGTATTTTTGTAATGATAAAATATTCATCTATTTAAAAATAAATACATAAGAGGACAAAAAACCCATACCCAGAAGCAGAAGAGATTCAGCTATAGGAAAACAGTAGTTCCAAAACTTTTATTGAACTTCAGGAGGTCTCTCTAGATGGCTGTCTCATTATCTGAAACTTGTAGAGATTTAATAGCTCACCTTAATTTGTAGGTACCCTGCCATCTGAAATCTTTTCTCTGTGATCTCTTATGCATTCTCTTTGGAGCACTGCTTCTGTCCACTTTTTTGTGTTTCTGATTGCACATAAACAACACAGATCTAGCAAAGAGATGCAGTAATTATGTGAAGATCTGGGGTTTCCCCTTAGAAATTTCCACCTGTTATGTTTCTGTCTGACTTGTGGGAAGGATTTACGGTGATCCGGTGTTCTGAATACGACAGTGTATGATTAATAAAGGGAGATGACATGGGCTCTTGACATTTCTTTCTCCTTGCCTCAGTTTGGTACTCACTATAGCACCACTTCCAGAGTGTAGAAAGGGGAAGAACTGTTTTGAGAATTTAAATATTTTTGTCAGGGAAGAATTTATGAGTATTGAGGTTTGGCAGGGAGAGAGGAGTATCTGTGTTTCCTCCCTTTCTCTTTCCCTTCCCTTCTTTACTATAAGAGCATCCCAAGGACTGATTTACTGGGTAAATTTAATTTCAAGAGCAATACTACTGGATGTGTTGTTTACTGTCTTAAATCATGACTTTTAAGGACATTCAGATCATCAACAATTGTCTTTCAACAAACACTTATTGAGGACACACTATACATGCAAGACACTGTCTCTCAACTTTATTATTGCACTGATAACAACAGAGTCTTGTTTAGCATGCACTTTAAGAAATTGTCAACAGAACTTAATCACTAATTTTGGGGAGGGGGTTTCATTCTGACTCATTTGGAAAAGAGCTGTTTTAATTTTTCACATCCTACTTCTCTACCATTTTGATCGCTCTCTGCTATTTTAATTTTTAACGAAAGATTTTTTTATATATGATGCCATCATGGTGAACTGACTAAAATTTCAGTCGTGATTAAATGTTTGAAACTGCTTGGGTGAAATGTGGTGAATGGATCTATGCACAAATATGCATATGAGTATTTTTAATTTTCTGAGCTACTTTTAATAATAGGTTAGATCTTATGGAATAGTAACTGATCGAATTTTTTCCTGATTATTTATAGAAAATGTGTAAAACAGAGTAAAGTGAAAAGAGAAATTCTACCACTCTGAGAAAAATAACTGTTAATACAGTTTCTTTTCTTCCAATGTAACTTTCTGCATTTTGCTTCTTCCTCAATTCTTCATTGTCACCTGACTGCTATAGCTCTTTATATCCAGTGCCTTATGTACCCCATAATTAAATCCTACTCTCAGGAAGGCTATTAATGATGTTAAACCATAGATTGCTAACTGCCACAGGCCAAAGGAGACCCATAGGAGACTGCAAAAAGTTGTATTTTTAAAATGAGATGCTCAGTATTTTCAAATAATTGAAGATTTTAATTTAAAACAATATAGATTTCTGGCTTCTCTTAAAAAGGAAGACTTGGCAACTTTGGGTCCCCATTGCCATCTAGTAACAACTGTTTTTCCTGAATAATGTGTGCCCCCTGTTGGCTAGGCAAGCGCTCTCCGGTTTGCCGTAGTCCACACCACTCCCTGTAACCTGCTCAACACGGAGGGCTCAGTTGCCATTTACTGTCACGCTTGCAGTGCTTTCTCTCACCTCGTCCTCTTTATTCGCCTGTATAATTTCGTTGGATTCTGCAGGTCTTTGAGTTTGTGATCTCTAACTTAAATTCATTTACAGTAGACTAATACTAATTCAACAACAACAAAAAACTCTGACTCACTCTTCTTGCATATATGGATTTTATGAGAAGAGATATGACCAGATCCAGTGAGTGATTCTCTGAGAGGGAAACTGTGTAGAAGCAAATGAGGGGACAAAACTGAGGGGGAAGAAAACAGAGTTTGAAGGGCGATACATATAATTCAGTCCCCTTAAAACAGTGGTGTGTTTATGTGAGTGTGTGTGTGTGTGTGTGTGTGTGTGTGTGCATGCGCACACATGCAAGTGCACATGTATGTATTTGAAAAGTGACTCTGGGAATTCCCTGGTGGTCCAGTGGTTAGGGCTCCGGCTCCGAGCTGCCAGGTTCACAGCTACGGGAACAAGTCAAAGTTGCTGAATGGCTCTTGGTAACTCCTTGACCTCCACACTCTCTTTGTAAGTGCGCTGTTGGGAAAGGCTACTGTTTTCGGAAGTGAAACTCAAGATTTAAGTGATCTTTTGTTGGCTGATAACTCAAAAGGAGACCTTGAGGGAAAATCTTTTAAGATGAATATCTCAGCCCAAACAAAACAAAATGAGATGCAGAGAGGACAGAAGGTGAATTTAAGAAAGGGCTCCTGTAAAGTACCTGTGGGTGAGTAGAAGGTTGCAGGATATCCATTTTGGTCAAGGACTGTATTGGGATGACAGGTCAGGGAGGAGGTATTCAACCATGGGTATACATTGTGTTTTTTTAACTGTTTGGTGCCTTATGGATTCAGATACTAAGGCTGTTTGTGGAGGCTTTGTTGTAAGGGCCAGTTGAGCAAATCGCTGGCTTCCCTTGCCCTGTTTCAATTGAACAGTCCCTTTTACTCAGCTTACAAATCAATCATCATGTGCTTTCCTACATCTGAGAACTTTCTACCAACAGTTTGGATTCATGTTACTATTAAAGTTGTAATTATTCAATATCAGTAAATGCAGTGCTGACTTGCAACTAATAAGGTAACTGGGTCTTTTTAGTTTCATGTATACTTGTATCACGGTACAACCTTTTGTTTTTCCATGAGGAGCTTGCAAACTCATGAAATAAAAAAAAAATGCCTATTTATTTTACCCTTATTTAATTTCATGTTTTAAACATGTATTTTATACATTGAAATATTACCTACCTTTATCATCCTGTTACATAGTTACATGTGGCTCAGAATAACTTAACTTGTAGTTCCTCCAAGTCAGATTTTAATGAGAGGACTAAGCATCTATCAAGGTTTTTCAAAAGAATGTAGGGTTTTGGAAGGACTTTGTTCCTGACTAAGTAATGGAAGCCTACAAATAAACAGGCATTTCCTATGTTGTCCTGCTTTATAAAGTACCTCAGTGAGGTATTATGACTTCTCAGATTAAATCTCATATGATAATCCCTGGCACATAAACGTCTTCTCTGCTGCATATATGTAGTCTAATGCCATGGACCCACTGTACCACCGAGGGCCAACACCTGTTAGAAGTGGGAGGTGTAGCAGTCAATGAAGAAACAATGATCCTGACTATGATAGTTTGGTCAGTGTTATAGAACTTAGTAGAGATCTCAAGATACCGTTAATTGAGGCAGCTTCTTAACCAAGACTTGAGTCAGGGTCTGAGATTTGGCTTCAGGAAGCCCATTCTGTGCAATATTTTGTGTGTTTATTTATCTGTGTTTTCTCCCAGGTAAGCATCTGCATCTGCCATCGGGTTGTCAAGGAGTTAGTGACACACGGAAAAAGTCAGTCATTAAATGGTAGCACACTCCATGCCCAACCAGGCAGCTGGTATATTGTACACTGGGCAACACAGTGCTTTGGGGTTTGGGGGGGGTCACAAAAGACACAGGAGCCCAGGCTGTCTGGCTGAAGGACTCAGTCATTTGATTGGAGACTCATGTGGGATAACGAGGAGGGATGAAGGCCTCTCCCAGCTTTTTCAATTCCAGTTCTCTTTTAGAGGAATGACCAAGCCAAGCATTTTCTCGAAATATTTTTCAGGCCCTACTATTGCAAGAAGTGGTGACAGGATGGCATTTGATAGCACTGTCAGGTAAACCATTTATTAAATGAAAAATACCTCTGAGCATCATAGTGCTTCTGAGGCTCAACTTAGAGTCCATAAAATTACATTTATGTTGTTTTTTTCAAGAAGTAATTTTGATATTAAAAATACATGTTTATTGAAGAAACTTCAGAAATTAGTTATCTCCTGCCCCCCCCCACCTCCCATCTTCTGACCCCCCTACAAGGAATTTCTACCACGTAGAAATTACCTATCTTAATATTTTGCCTTGTGGGAATTAATCCTGGTTTGGATATATTTTCTCTGTATATATAATTACGGGTATATCACTATAGTTGTCTGACCCACTGTACATGCTGCTTTATGAATTGCCTTTTATCACTTAACATATTGTAAAAAAGTTTCCCCAGTCATTGAAGATTTGTTTCAACATCTTTGTTCAATATCTTGAGAATATTCCATAATTTGTTTCTAAAGTCTATCAAAGAGGCAGTGAGTATTCTTTCAGAATATATTTATTTGCCTCCTTAGTCAGCTTAGGATATGTATTTCCCTGAGTGTTCTCTAGAAGTTGTAACACTGTACACCCCTGGTAACTATATACCGTGCTTCTGGAACCTTGATGAGAGGTTAAATAAAAATACATGTCTTTTAAGAAAAAGTCAGTAAGGTAGGGGTAGGGTATATTGTCTCTTTAGACTGATGGACCTGTATTCTCAATTGTAGTTTAAAGAAAGCATGACCATTTCACTTATTTCTGTTAGAAATGCAGGCAGTTATAGTATAATGGTGTGTTCATTGATGTTAAGTAGAAGTGTGTGCTGTTTGCAGTGTTCACATGACCATAACTTTCATTTTTCATACTTAAAGATCTTCAAACTTGTCAAAGCATGCTTTCTCCTTTCCAGCTTTCTCCTATCAAGCTTGAAAGTTTTCAAAAGCTTTCTTCTACTTGGTTGTGCTTTCAAAAGTGTTTGAAATCACACTTAAAAAAAATTAAAGGAAAAAATGAATTTTCCCTCTAGAAAGGTCATTTGAATTTGAATTCCAAAGCGACTTAGTTTGGAACTTACAGCAATTAACAGCAAATTTATCTACTCCAAATTGGAATGTGTTTATAAGCCTGAAAAAACAGGGGGTTTATCGGAAATTTTATTAACAAATTAATGTTTTCATAACAATTATGATGGAATTTATATGGATGATTATACATTATATAAAACTTTATCGGTAACTTAATGGTTGTGTAAATATAATTGGGAGAAGGGGAATCACGAGGACGTTATTGCTCTAGAGGCAGTGCAGTGCGGTGGTGAGAAGGACATATTGGGGTCATCTTGCCAAGGTTCAGATTCTAGCTTCAGCTGTCATTGGCCTCGGGCAAAGTTACTTTCTCTCTCTGTGCTTTGATCTTCTTATTTGTGAGATGGGAGGCAGTAACATTTCCAGGGTTACCAACTGTTCTGGTTTGCCCAGGACCGTCCTGCTTTTAGCACTGAAAGTCTAGGATCCAGGGAAAGTCCTCCCTGAGACAAGAAAACTCCTAGTTTTGGGGGATGAGAGCAGAAAGTTAGAGGGAAGATAGAAAACCCATTTAGTTGCCCCCCAAAATAGGGTCTGAAAGCAACACTGTTTTAGGGTCAAATATAATCAGCGGAGATGATCTGCTTTTCATAGATGCTGTTACTTCCCCCCCTCCCCTTCTGATATTGGCAACCATGAATTAAATGGGATGATGCTTAAAACACTTAAACCCTGAAACTTAGTAGACATTCAAAGATGTTTGCTTTTATGATTATAGTGCTAAATAAGGTCAATGCTTTTCTTTGACGGTACTGAATAATCTTAAAATGTAGAAACAACATGTACTTTCCTGTCATTGATATTATGAATTTAGTACTGTAGTTCTTTGGAGTGATAGAATTCCATCAGTGGCCCTTTAGATGGTTAGTAAAATGTCCCGCGGTCACAGGGTGCCCACTATTCCTTCTCATTTTGCCTCTCAGCAGAGATGCTCTGACTCTTTCAAATATTTAGCAGTAGACCTTCCTCTCAATGTGTGCTCACGACTTGTGTTACTGCTAATGGAAGTTACACATGTGTGCTCACCGGGATGAGAAAGCCTTTATCCCACGTCGGGCAAAGACCCGTGATCCTGAATCTCTTTCTAAACTTCAGACCTGAAGAGAGCAGTGCAGGGAATTGCTGCTTTCTCACTATATTAGCTTCTTCAATTTCTTTTTAATTGGAGCCTGCAACCCAGATTCTTGTAACTTCAGAGGGATGAACAATACAAATTAAGATCTGGGTGATTTCCAGGAATGGCTCAGCTGAAAGAAAAAATTTTTTTTTCTTTTAATACAGTTGTGGCTATTCACAAATCACATGCAGTTGCCTAACGAGTCCATATTTGCTTCTGAGGTTTCACATTTGCAAACTACACTGCTGAGAAAGTAAGTGATGTGTTCACCCACCTCTGGTGTGAGCTGACTGATTTAATGTACACAACAGATAAATACTAGAATAGTCAAAATTCTAAACCAGTAGCACAGAACCTTCAAATACAAATATCTTACCCTTGTTCAGGACATTCATTTCTCCCCAAGAATTCTTTTTAATGTATAAGACTTCAATTTATGTTTAAGAACTAGTAAACTATAGCAGTTTGACAGCCATTCACACTTAATTCTGTGCATTAAACCAACAGCATTCTTTTCCACAAACATCCATTGTTAGGACAATGCGCTCAGACAGAATTTATGAGAAATGGAATTATGTTACCAAGGAGATAGCATTTACTATAATGAAGAGTAGATCCTAGAAAATGGCCCCTTTTACAGCAGCTCAGAGCAGAGCCACAAAAGCAATTGATTGGTCTTGGCATTTAGTCTTATATCAGCTGTGTCATCCATAGCTTCAGGAGAGAGAACACTAATCTAAAGTGACATTTCTGTTCTGGCGGGCTTTTCTGCCCTGATGAAAGCAATTACTTCATTCCTAAATGATAATTTGCAGGAGTTTCAACCACTTTAATTGATAATTTTTTTTTGTTCTGAGTTCAATTGTGAAGTGATTAGCTGATTTGGTAAATAGAAATTTAAGGTGTGAAATATACAAGTTGCTTCAAGGTAAAGTGCTATGTATTGGGTGGAGAGAAATTACTTGATAAAGCTGCAAGATTTTTTTTCATTATTATGGAATTGCCAGTTGCGTAGCTTAAAGTTCTGGGGGAAAATGAAGAACAAAACACTTTGATTCAGGAGGTTTTTGGCAGACACCAAAGCATACAATGAATAGTTTGGTCTTGCTGTGGTTCATTCAAGGGTTATTTGAATCAAGGTGAACATTGGTTGAAAAGGATTGCTCGGACCTCTCAGCTTTCTTTATTACTATTCTAATGACTCATTCTGGAATTAAATCCTCTTATTTAAAGTGTTAAGAATAAAAATGCTCATTGGCTAAAACCAATTAATTTAATTATTAAGTTCAAACATACACAAGGCATTTTCTGAAGATGAGGGAAGGCATTCAGTTGAATGGCTTTAATTACTCTTTTGATCTATTTTACCACAAGTCAGAAATGGGTCATGATTATTCAATCAGAATATATCTTAGTTTAAACATTTTAAGGATGCGTCTTGGTTTTGATACTTCATTGAATGTTAGCAGTTGCAGATGTTTTTGACACTGGTTTTAAGCAATCAATTTCATGATATTTTCTTACATGGGGGAAAAATAATGGTCATTTCACATGTTAAATGAGAAAAATAAGGCAAGAATGAAGGTCAAGCTGATTTAGCACATCAAGCAGTCTTTGTCAGCCAAGCTTAATATATCCTGAGTTTGTGGAGCAAATGAAATTTTGCTGCTATGTTACACTTTGCTTCCAAACAACCATTACAACTGGTTTTATATATTGTGTGAGCATCAGACCATCAAACAGTGCATCTTTACTGACATGTTGCTGCAGCGATGATCTACAGTAGCAATCTGCCATTTATATAAGGGCAAAATGTGCATCTATATTTAGTTGTGAAATTGGCCTATTATACTCTTGATGTTTACAGAGGCTAACATAAATTAATGATGACAGCTATGAGCAGTGCATTAGTTAAGCAGCAGAGTTCTTACCTTGAACTTGAAGGTTCCAGTTTTTACTTCCAGCATATACTATACTGCTTTCTTCACACATTAAAGGAAGGTTTCTGAAATTATTACCTTTTCTTGAAGAGCATTAAAAGACTTCAATTTGTGAATTATGTTGTACATAATCCTTCCAGATAATAGTTGTTTATGCGTTTCTCAATTCTATTACCTTGTAAGAATGCTGATATTTACAATCATAGGGAAAAAGATACTTCTGAAAGACTTTTATTCTTTGCAGTTGGCTGATTTGATTGACTTTGAACTCTATGTGATGTCAGTGTGTGGTGGGCTGTTTTACTGAAAGTAACGAAGGAAGGGCAAGCAGTGCTTATAGAATCTTTACTGTAGTTTTTCCCTGGGAAGTCTCCTCATTCAGCTCATGTCAGGGCAGGTGTAGGTACCAGAGTAACTGTAGGTCTCACCGTTAACTATGACCAGAGATCTGACAAGTATGCAGGTGTTCAAAGCTTCATGAGTTAAAATGCTGCAGCCTTTGATGAATTTTTGATGGCTGCATTTTTAATACAGGTCGACCTTCTTCCTTTGAGGCTGCATGCCAGATTAATTGATAAATAGTAGAAGTCTGTAGTGCTGGGTTCTCCTAAGCAAAACAAGTAGGAAAATCCATAAAAAACTGCCTGTCCGGCTCCTTAGAAGTACTTTAAAAAGGTAAAATTTAATGACCCTACCTTCCTTTCCCCTACAGTTAGACGAACAAAACCTGCCGTGTTCCTTTTTTTTTTTTTAATAAATTAATTTATTTTGGCTGCACTGGGTCTTTGTTGCTACACACGGGCTTTTTCTCTAGTTGTGGAGAGTGGGGGCTACTCTTCGTTGTGGTGCGTGGTCTTTTCATTGCAGTGGCTTCTCTTTTTGTGGAGCACAGACTCTTGGTGCGTGGGCTTCAGTAGTTGTGCCTTGCAGGCTCTAGAGCACAGGCCCAGTAGTTGTGGCGCAGGGGCTTAGTTGTTCCGCGGCATGTGGGATCTTACCGGACCAGGGCTCGAACTCGTGTCCTCTGCATTGGCAGGCGGATTCTTAACCACTGCACCACCGGGGAAGCTCTCCGTGTTCTTTTATAAACTAGTTATTGTATTCTAAAAGTTTACATGAAGGTGTTAAAGCTGAGGCTTAGAGAGAGGATTTTTGTGTAAGAGAGTGTGGATCTATCAGTAATGTCCATATAAGAAGCCATTCCACAAATATAATTATAAATTGTAAAAAAAAAAACTGATAGAAATCTATGCTATGAAGAAGTCATCGGAGAAGAAACATTTGATTAAGCTGACTTACTTCTGTTGTTCCTCTGTGACAATTATTACTTTTGCTCTGTTATATTCTGTAAATCTCTAGCTATATTGTTCCCGTAATCATTATCGCCATTTCTGTGAAGTAGGAAACCAAATAATCAATTTTGCAAAACTAAATTTTACAAAAGACCAGCCATAAAAGATAACTTACCTCTTTTAATTTAATGAGTCATCACATCCAAAATTATCTGTTTTGTCCACCATGGACAAGTGGCCCAATGAAAAATTGACACCCTTATCCAACTCTGTGGCAGCTTCAGAGAGATTATAAGTCCTGAGTCAATTTCATAATATTGGCTTTGTGATAGTGGCAGTACCTATGTTTTTTTAAGTTTGTACCTTTTTTTCCTGTCTCATTGCTGGCTCAAGTAAAGTTTCATGATTCAGCCTTGCCCCCGATGTGGAGGCCAGAGCGGGAAATGCTGCTGCCCTTCCAAGTTTCTTCCCTGCTCCAGATGTTCTGGCTGAGCTCTCCATGGTCCTGGATTTGGGGCTTTGCCTGACATTAAAGAGAACTTTCAGGTTTGTGATGTTTTGGGAGATACTTTGAAAGATCTTCTTCCTGCTAGGAGTACCACATATACTCTTTCTGACTAATACTAATCATTGCAATTTTCAAGTCTTCCATAGAAGCTTTCACCATCTTCCTGAGTAACCCGTTCCCTTAACTACTGTTTGGATGTTCAGTTTTCTGTGTAAACAAAATTGCATGTCTTACCATTGAATGCCACTTTTTTCTACTTTAGGGAACAAAAAATGGCGCCTTATTATTCTTAGTACAGGCAATCACGTATTTATAAACATTTAACCTTCCATTAATGAGACATATGTTATTTTTTATTTGAATGAGTTATTGAGTATACCTGTGGTGTAAAACAGATAGACCATAGTCATAAGGAGGACCATAATGAAAAATCAATATCTCTGCAGTCAAGTAGTTTTATTTAACTGAAGTACACAATGTGGTATATCAGAACCAGTGGATAGAAATCATATTGGTGAGAACAGAGTGTAAATTATAAATGGACCTTAAAGCATAGAACAGTCGGTGTGACCTGAGCTTAGGTTTTCATTTAACACATCTTATACAGTATTGCTGTGTGCCAGGCACCACTGTAAATATTTTACAAAAATTACCTCACTCAATTTCAACAAGAACCTTATGAAGCGGATAGTATTATCATCCCATTTCACAGGTGAGAAAAACTGAGGCAAAAGAAGTTAAGTAAATTGCTCAGGTTTACATGATTCATAAGTTATAGAGCCAGGATTTAAATACAGGCAGTCTGGCTCTGCAATCCACACACTTACCCTCTGCCTTCCGCGAGTGTGGAGGATATGCTGAGAGAGGCAGCAGACAAAACTTAAAGAAAGTGAGAATCGTGAGCTGAGAGAACATGGAAGGAGTTTCAGAAATCAGCAGTTTAGGGTTGTCGCCAAGCAGAAGTCAGGCCTTTGATTTAATTTCTACTGTCACTGTATGGGAAATAAAATTTACTAAAAAATGAAGGTCACAAGTGGCAGTTTGAGAGGACAATGAGGAAAACAAATAACTATTCAGAATTATAAAACTGTAACCAGAGTAAAAAAACAAAAAAAAAAAAGTGGTAGGAAAGAGGCTGCTGGTTAAAGAAAATTACAAAGAATTGTGGAGGAATAGGGTAATAGTCAGATGTGGTACTAGGGTCAAAACAGTTGGGCTTTTGTCCCCAGGGAAGTTTTACCATTACCGTAATAATAGTTAATGCTTATATAACGTTTACAACATGCCAGGCATTTAGCACTTTACATAGATTAGCTCAATTATTCCTCTGAGCAATATTGTGATGTATGTACTAATATAATGTCTATTTCCCAGATGAGGAAACTGAGGCCTAAAGAAGTTGAGACACCTATCCAAGGTAGCCCAGCTAGTAACTGTGTGATGATGTGAATACTTACAGTCTGGCTACAGAGCCCCTACTCCTAACTCCTGTGCTTCCAAGAAAGTTTAAGGAAGGGTTGACTATATTTTAAGCGTTCTTAAGTCTTTCCAACTTATTAAAATTCTTAGTTGTAAAACTCTGAAGTAGACTCTACCACATTTAGAGCTTACAAACTATCTTCACTGTTATCACATTATTGACCAGAGATGTATTAATACATCTTTTGTTACCCAAACGTTACTGACCATAGATGTATCAATATCACTTACATAACAAATTGCTGGCCACAGGCATTAGTTTCCACAAAAATCCTCCGGTTAATAATAAGTTAAAATTTAGAATTGTCCAAGGGGTTTACTTCTTTGTGGTCTACAGTATACTAACATGAAATTATCATATGAGTCATTGCAGTGGTCCCAGGAGATTTGCCAGATACTCCTTGTTTGTCATTCTCATGATCTAAGATGATAAAATTGAGGCTCAGCTTAGTGACTTAGAATTATAAGTGGCCTACAGTGGCTAAAGTGGGTCTCATAACTCCTTCACTGGGACTCTTTCCGCAAAATATACAACTTGCCAAAGGAACTTAAAATAGATGGAAAGATTGAAAAACTCGCTTTACATTTACAAGCACTGACTGCTAAAGCGTCATTCTTAGTAAACTTTTTTGATTGTCAGCTATGCTTTCAAGATATAACTATAGAATGTAAAAATTGTTTCAAAGTGTTGAACGGAAACATACATAAAATAATAGTATTTTAACCAAGGTATTTCTTTAGGATAAGTTAATTCTAGCAACATCAATGGCAAAAAGACGGCAGAATCCAACTTTATAATCCTTATATGAGGAAATTCTATACATTAGATTATTATTATTTTGGTTGGGTGCTGGGCCCCTTTTGAAAATCTGAAAATCATTTACCATCACCCCCAAAATATACACATATATACATAATTTTGCCTATGATTTTCAGATATGTGTGTGTGTGTGTGTGTCTTTGGAAATGGTTGTTGATTTTGTTGCTGGTGGTGGTAATTATTAGTGAGGATGGTACTGTCGTCATCAAAGAGAGTTGAAATTTTGATTTGTGGAGGGTTTTCTGTTATTCAGAGTCCAAGTGAAAGAACATTAAAGCAGTGGGAAGTTTGGACCCAAGGAGTATTTACGGTTTAATCGTATTTTAGGTGGCAGAGATCAGGCCATAACATTCACTCACATATAGTCAATCCATTCTTTCTCTAGTATTTAGAAATGCAACCATAATATTTTGGTTTAGAACAGAATGTATAAATGCAAATTTATTTTGGGTTTTAATGTAGTCCTTAATTCAATTGAGAATTACTTGTAACTAGGCTCTGTTTCACAAAAGCAGGCAAAAGATTAATCCACAATCTGTCCTTGTCTTAAGGACTTTAGCTTCATCAATTGTATCAGCATCTCCACAACCTTTATAATCCTTTAACTGTATTTTATTGCTGTTGCCCTCAAAACCAGTTACTACTTATTACAGACACAGTGCTATCATTCGGAAAGTCTTCTGTACTGTGGTGTCAGCATAATGATGTGATGTGGAAGTCATGGAAACCCATTGTTATTAAGATTATAGCTAGGACGATTACTCCAGTAGGGTGACACAGTTGTGGGTTAGAGATTTTTTTAAAGCGGGGAGAGGTAGAGAAGAGAAAAACGATAAGGAGGTAGTATGGGAACACATAAAGTAAGTGGTATTTTAGAAAAGTCAAATGTCAGAGTGCAATGTTTAGGCAAGGCACCCCAAAGCCTTAGTGTCCACATATTCCCCTTCTTTGAGGAGACAGAAGAAGTCATCTCCCCTCCGCCTCACCCCTGGAGCTCATTGGGTTGATCTCTGTGATCTTGGGCTTTGCCTACCCTTAGGATTAGTTTTTTTTTCCTTAGATTATTGATAAGCCTATGCAGAGATATCAATTTCAGAATAACCCAATAATCCTCTACTTGCTTCAGTTGAATAGAGAAATTCCTAGTGTGAATATTAGTAATATTAAATAGATAACAAGTGAATTCATTTGTGACCACTAAGTGACATGTGTAAGTAAAATTATATATAACATCCATGTAAAACTTCTGGCAAAATTGGCCTCCTAAATTATTACCCAATTGCAAAATGAGTCCCTGCTCCATTATTGACCAAGTGGCATGTTCTGTTTGGCTCGCATGATTTTTAAAAACGCCAGTTAGTTAACATAAAATTAACACATAACATAAAATTGGAAGTGCTATGTAAAAATTCAGATTTTGTTTTCTAGAAATAGCAACAGCAGAGATCTGGCAACACTAGGCATGCCTTCCCCCAAAGCAGCACACGCAAAGCTGAAACGGTGTGCGCTTTCCTTTGCCTGGGCTTTCAGCCTCCACTTCTCCACAGGTGGCCTCAGGCCTCTTTACTCATTGACATTCCCTGCCTTCACCCTGCAAGCCCTTGAGTTTGCAGCCCCTGCTCTAGAGCTCCATCATAGTCACTTACTGGACCAAAAAGAAAAGAAAAAAAAAAAAAGTAAGTTCAGCCCACCTTCTGGAGTAGTATTCGATTACAAGAACACAAAAAGAGCAAAGCATTGAACTTGAACCACTGCACTCTACAAGTGGTAGAGAAAACATGTCAAATGACATAGTTCTTTTGGCACAACTGACTTAAATGGTGTTAGATTACTTTTATTATATAGAGGGAGGGCTATGAATCATTGTTTTATCCTAAGATGTTGACCTGGGTCCTGGTTATACTTATACTTTATCAGATTGTAAGGCATCTCTTACTTTTATGGACAATTTTCAACAAGCCACACTGAGCATTTAAAGAAGTGAAGGGAGGCCAGCTAAAATTTTGGGAAATAAATGGCATAACATGTCTTTTCTTTATAAATTAGTGATGTTTCTGCTTATCACCAACATTAAGACAAAAGTTTGTCACCTGTGACTGCTTTGACTCTGAAAATGATAGCATTAATTTGTCTAGTTCTGAGAAATACATTAGTTAGCTAATGTAGAATATTTTATTAATAGAGTGAACATGAAACCGGTAGGGGTATTAGCCTAGCAAGTATTTGACCATAGCATTATGGCATTACTTAAATCACATAGATATTCAATAAGATACATGAAATGTCTGCAGTGAAAACAGTGTTTCCACTATGAACAATATCAGATGTGGTCTAAGGTAATAGGGAATGTTATTGCTCATATTAAGAGATTGAAGCCACACTGCTGGACTCATTTTAATCTATTCCTCTGGTCTTGCTTCTTTCTTATTTCTCTTTCTTGATATTTTGTAATGGGAAACCAGAATGCTAGATTCAAAGATTTAAAATGCCTTCAAAGTCCAATAAAATGGATACTTACAAATGATGTTAATAATACCTTGATACTATAAATATTGTCCAATTATTTATCATCACAGTCTGATTTTGAATTTATTTTTCATCAGACACAAAACGGAGCAATTCAGAGTAGGTGCACTTCTCCTGTCAGATGCCCACATACAACTTCAGTTGTGCTGCCCTCAGCAATGTGAGCAAACTTCAAACAGAAATGTACATGAATAGTTAAAGGAAAATACTGGATCCCACCTGTTGCCTCTTATGTGAAGTAATATGTCTATAATGTTTATAAATTTTAATAACCCATACAGGGCTTTATCTTTCAACATTAAATTTATGTTATCTTAAAGTTTGACTTTTCTGGGTGATGTATTTTATTCTCTAGTATCTTAGAGAGTCTATCCATCTATGAATGTATGTTCATTCATAAAGAATTAAAGTATTCTCTTATCAATCAATTACCAGTGCATTTATATAGTTACATTGAAATCTTCATTTCCAATAAGATGTTTTCTTTATGTGACTGAAGGTCATGATTCTTATTGAGGGCTGGAAGCACATCAACATTTTATTTGTTAATTCTGTGAACTGTGTGTTTACCCTTTGTTTCTCAAGATGGTAACCGAAATAAATTTTTTCAAATGTGTCCTTCTGATGCTTTACAATTCCATGGTGATAACCGTTAAATGAACAAAACCATTAGCTTCAGAATAGATATATAAATACAATCCCAATCTTTTAAATTGTTCATAGCTGATAACATCAAGCATCACCTGTAAACCTTATGTCTTAGAAACAATATATCTCAGTGCATAGGTGATTGGAGGAAAAAACTTAACAAGCAAACTATTTTTACTCATTGCACTTGAGTTTATGGCATATAAGCCTAGAAGTAGAATTTATGGTTTTAGAGGTCATTGTCTGGAACTCCTTTTACTATGTCCCTGGAATTTTGAAGATGATTTTGGTAGATTTTTGCTGGGGGGAAAAAGAAGTAAAAAGAAAAGCAGTTTATGCTTGATGACAGAGTCACATGTTCTAAACAACACTTTTCCACTCCTTTGATTCCAGTTTACAAGCATTGAGAAAGGAGAAGTCCCGGGATGCTGCTCGCTCCCGCCGGGGGAAAGAAAACTTTGAGTTCTATGAATTGGCCAAGTTGTTGCCTCTTCCTGCAGCCATCACTAGCCAGCTTGACAAGGCCTCCATCATTCGACTTACAATTAGCTATCTGAAAATGAGAGACTTTGCTAACCAGGGGGACCCTCCATGGAACTTGCGAATGGAAGGCCCTCCACCTAACACGTCAGTAAAAGGTAAGGTTTTAGCCACTGTTCATCCTGGAATATGGTGGTCTGTAGGTGTCTCTAAGATGAAATGTTTACCATCATCCTTTCTTCTTTTCCTGCATATCAAATCCTTTAAAGGGATACAAATGTGGAAATCTGAACTCTGCATGAGAAAGACACCATGTGAAGGTGAAATAAACCTCTTCTATTTCTATTTTATTTTCAAAAAGTCTGTCAGCCTATATATTCTATCACTATAGATAAGGTTTCAGGGAAATGAGAATGAAATGACTTAACGTTAATACGCTTCTTGGTTTTAATTTATGTTATGCTAATACATGAAAATTATTATTAAGGGGTGGAGTATGAGAATATTTGTTAAAGGGTAGGGCTGATATTTTCTGGTTTTAGTTACGAAAGAGAGGATGGGAGCAAAGTACAACTATAGCAGGCATTTTGAGTAATGATTTCATTGACCAACAAAATGATCAATGTATGTATTAATGTTTCAGCTCTATGCATATTGCATAAAGTTTATAAATATAAACATGTATTTGTGCCCCCAATCATTGGTGCAGTTTCCCTTAAAACTTATTACTTAGAAATTTTAGGCCTTCTTCACTCTGATACTTAAGAGGGTTATTTTCTTGTTTGTTCTTGAAACGCCTAATAATTGATGAGATTTTAAACATATGAATATGCATGCATATGTTTATTGATGTACATGTGGTGTTGGCCATTGATTTTCTGTCCTGAAAACGTATCATTCAAGGCATGGGACGGGATCTGCTGGGTTTTGTGCTTTAACCTTGTATCTAGGCCCTTGATGAGCATGGAATAAAATTGGACATTTGGTGGAATTGTAGGCAGCCTCCTCTGGGGGAGGAATTAGATTCTTTAGTTATGTGATTACACCTTGACAATGACTTATGAAGTCCCTGTACTCTTGGCTGTTGTAGGGAAGGGTACTAGGGGGGAGCTATAACCTATTATAGGATTCAAATTAAAACGAAGGGTCAAAAGCAATGACTATTGACAATTCTGTGCTAAGAGGTATAAGCATGTGTATGTATGTACCTGTGTGAATCTGTTTGTATCTTTGCTCTTGTTACTTAGAGATTGTGTTTCTTAGGCTTATTAGAGAAAGAAAATTAGAATTCAAACTGTAACAGGTTATTTTTCTCTAGAGCAGGGGGTGGGAAACATTTTATATAAAGGCCATATAGTAAATATTTTAGTTTTGGGGGAGTACTCAACTCTGCCATTGTAGCATGAAATCAACCATAGATAGCATGTAAACAACAGGGTATGGCTGTGTTCTAATAATACTGTACTTACAGAGCAGGCAGCTGCCACCAAATTTGACCCACAAGCCAGAGTTCACAGACTCCTGCTCTAAGTATAAGAATGACATTTGAAGGTTGAGAAGAACGCACAACAGAGATAGCTCTCAAGGGCAGGGTGTAAGTATAAGGTAGCACAGTACAAATAAACCAAGGCACATTCATGCTGTTCTTTTACAGCCCTTCTGCCCTTAAGAATGTTGATGTCAACTCGGTAATACACCAGTCCATGTTGCAGATGCTAAAGTAGTGGTGAATTTTCCCAAGCTAAAGACGTGAATATAATCCTAGTAAATACTTAAGAGTTTATTCAGTAGGTTGTCTTTGTGTTCATTCCACATCATGTAAGATGAATGGATAAATACAACAGGTTAGAAATCACACAACATGCAAAATATATTCTTAATCTTATTATTCCATTTGAAATACATTGAGGGACTAGACTTATATTAACTTTTTTAACATAATTATCTTTTATTTCCATCTTTTCTTTAAGAGAGTTGGCAGTTTATAGGCTTCCTTGGTAGTGGCGGCTGCCAAAGTAGAACAACCTAATGGTTCCATGATCTGTCCGTTCTTCTACGATGTGATAATTCTGCTTGCTTTTAGAATCATGGCCTTTTAGAGGTGCACAATTATAGATACTATAGAACTAAGCCCTCATTTTACAGGTGAGGGAAATGATGTAGAAAGGGTTTATGGTTAAGTGTTAGAAGATCTAAAACTAGAATCCCGTGGTTCTGCTTTTCTGTCTAGGGTTCTTTCTATCAGGTATCATTTCTAGCAATGATGTCTGATCTCTATCACTATCGTCAAACATTCCAGGTGAGAATGCTCTCAGCTTTGGACTATGGCTAATAATTCATTTTTATTTTGTGACCTTCAGTCAACTCAACTCTGTAACTACTAATGATGAAGATGGATAAAAACAAGATAAAATATGATCTCTGCCCATAAGGGTGTTTCAGTCTTTGGAGGAACATGGTGGTGTCAGTGAGAAAAATGTGGAGGTTGGGATGGATGTTTTGAAGGCTGGAAAGAGATGCCAGATTTTATTACTTAAAAAATTTTATCCAGACTATGGTAGAGCATCCAATTTGGCACATGCATATTCTCTCTATTAGGAAACTGATGATAGTCTAGAACTGAAGACCATACTGTACTGAAGTATAGAGACTCTATCCTGTTTACCTTGGCTCTCAAGTGTTGCTAGGAATGCAATGGGCACTTTCTATAAGCTGCTTCTGCTGTACGATATATGTATTTTTTATTGGTTTGCTCTAGTTCTATGATGCAAACCTGCTACTCATTCTGATCAAACATTCATGAAACAACAGCAAAAGAAATTCGTTTTAATTTATTAAGGTCTTCTGTGTTGTGCCCTTGAAGGAGTTCATATGGATAAACAAGCTTATGTAAATAGCCTGCAGCATCACGTGAAGTACAGTTCATAATCCAACAATAAAACGATAGACATTATGCTTCGTGCTTCTCCAAGCAGTCTCTTGAATAAACCTAAAGGCATTTGGAAATTTATATGAAAAGTACTTATACAATGTAGGCAACATTTCTTTTTAATGCGATGAGTTGTTCACGTTAATAATTAAATTTCAAAACTTAAATTTGTCCCAAACAACTATATAGAAATTGAATCATTTTAATTTACTGCTTCAGAAAGGTCCTTTATTCTGCCCTGTGTTCATTACATCTTTTCTTAAAGTCTATAAAGTTTGATGAGTTTGTTTTGTGATGCCAATTGTGTACAGATTATTACAAGTTATGCTTGCAGAAAGAACACTCAGGTGACAGTGTGTAATATGTCCTGAGTCAGTTACTTCATGGAAGTGATACGTTAAGCAATTGGAAGGTAACAGATAGTTTTTCCTATTATTTTAGAAATATCTCTATTGTTATAATACAGATCAAATCTACAATGAACGTTATGCATTATTCAAAAAATGACCAGGCATTCTCAGCAGTGTTTTAGCTAAATAACTGATGATTGTAACCTTTAAAGAAATCTCATTGTGGTGACTGTTGGTAAATCACTTCTCCATTCATAGTAATCTCTATTTAGAGGCTATCTAGAAACCATTATATCTTTTATTAATCTTAAAAGCAATGGCTGCTGATTTGACATTTGCTAAAACTAGATAAATTTTCTGTCTTTCTAATATCAATCACAGACTTCAGTCAATTTTTGGAGTATATCTGCTGCAACTCTATTAATCCAGGAATATTTCCCACTGTAAGCATAAGTTTTATTTCACTTTAAACGCTGCAGCTTTTAAACAACAATTTGCCTATATGTGTGACAAGCCAGAATGCTACAATATGTAAAATACAAGACATTTTTAGCCTTTGGAAGGGAACAATTGAAAAATATGCAAGACAACTGGTGATTAAAATTGACTGAACACATTAGGGAAGAACTTTAGTATTTTCATGGAATTTCCTTTCACTATTTCAGGCATCTATTGTGACTTAATGTAGATGTTTCTGAGAGGAGAGGAGACTTGCAGGTCCTTATTTCAGCAACTTATAATCTATCTTTCACCAAAGACCAGACTGTTACTTAAGCAATGATGTTTAATGGATTCATTTAAGTCAGTCATGTAGGGTAAATGAGGATAGGATATCCTTCAGAGCGACACTGCGTTACTACTATAATGATTGTCTCCAAGATTCATATAGCATTTTATAAAATGGTTCTAGTTCCATAGAAGGTAGAGATTCCAAGACACTCTGAGTGATAGGTCTTCCTGGTTTAAGCAGCTCCAAGGTCTTTTTATTCCTGTTCTGGTATTTTACCGTGTGCTGGCACACATTTACCTCTGCCAAATGACATTCATGTTTGGAGGCAAGTGTCATATTCCCTGTTATTAAAAAACATGTAAAATAAAAGTTCTTAGAATCAATACATGGCATGTATACCAGCATATGGTATTTTTTCTTTTTTAAACACCAGTAAATGATAGAGCCCAGGGTGAACCCTTAGGTTGTGAAAAAGAGCTTTCTACAAGGCTAGGAAAGTAGGAGAGAAGATGGAAACTTGGTGCTTGCTTGGTTCCTATTCTTAACTCCATCATCCTCAGTAGACTGAGAGCCTGACTCCCCGTTCTAGTCTCTAGTTTCATTTGCCTCAACCCAAAGTCAGTGGTGGCATGAAATGGAAATAAAACCATCCAAAAGCTGAGCTGACTGTGTTCATTCCTGCCTATTTCGGTAGCAAGTGCCAAGTTTTACTAGTATGTGAAAATAAGTGATACAATTGCCTTTTCTTAGATATGCTTCCAGGAAGGCTCTTTAATTACACGTTATTATCCTTTAATATCTTTCTGACGAAGTTAATCACTTCTGAAAGAAGTTCATCTAAGAACTGACCTTTTACTTTCTTTAGTTTTACATCATGATGGGATGAGCAATGTTGATGTCACCACACATCCCTAGGATCTCCATCTTTGACACTGGACAGGAAGCGCTTTCTGACAAATATGGGCTTGATGGTAGAGTAAGTCCCGGAGACTCCAATTCTGTTAAGTTTCACATGTTATCAGGAAAAGCTTTGCTATTTATGAAGGGGGAGACCCTAGTCTACCTGTAGCATGAAGAATGTAAAAAGCATTGCTGGGTTCTTGCCACATGCCGCTGTCGAAGAATTTGATTGGTCATCATTATCTTCAGTGCATCTGGCACTATTGAGCATGTAGAATTAGCCTCGACTCCAAACACCAACTCAAGGAAAGCGTATTTATGAGAGTGTGACTGTGAGCGTGTGGAAATCCAGGTGTCCTAGTTAGCTGTGCTGCCAGGGCCACCAGCAATCACGATATCTTAGAAGTATGTCATAAAGCTTTTACTCTTCACGTGGCTGCAGGCAGTCTGGAGGTCGGCAGACCTAGGCTGGGCTTAGCTGTGTGGTTCTACTTCTTGCTGCAGCTCTGGCTGGGCTTGACTTCTTGCTTAGGGTTCAGCTCAGGTCTGCCCCCTGTCAAGGAGCAGCAGATATTTGGGAGAAGCTCTTTTCATGGTGATGACAAAGGTATAAGAGGGGTGAACCAAAACAATACCTCTTACAGAAATTTTTGTGGAGACTTCTGGAAATGTGGACAAAAGAGTGCATGTGTACGCTTTTTGCATCCTACAACAGGATTCATCTGTCTGTCCCTTTCTCCGTGGTCATCTCCTTTTTTTCCAGCAACACCGACTACCCAAACATTTATGCCTTTGTACGTGCCACCGTCTGACTGGATTGTCCTTTTTCTTCTCTTGGTTTTGCTGAACTAGTCATCTTCCAAAAGCCAGCTTAGATTTACTTGCTGAATTAATCTTCTCCCCTTCCCCAGAATATTAGTCATTTCTTTCTATAGCTTACTGATATACCATCTGTTGCTTTAGTATCAATTCACAATTCGTCATATACTTGTCTCTCTATAGTTAGACTATGAACAATTTGAGGGAACAGTCTGGGTCATCTTATATCTGTGTATGTCTCCATGTGCAGTACCCAGGAAAGTAAGTCTTTAGCCATGTTTTCAAATTAAATTGTATGGAATTGGATTGTATCTTGGCATTGCCATTAGCACAGCTAAACAATGCTGATGAAAGCTATGGGTGGGCCTACGTCATAAGCTAGGAGGAAGAGAAATAAAGGGAGAGTAAAAACAAAAGGCAGGGCAGAAGAAAAATATGGGGGAAATGATGGGAATAGTGTGAAACCAAGGAGAAAAACACAGTGTACGGAGTAGGACCTAGGAGGAGTGGTAGCCTACCTCTGCCCCCTGCCTTCTAGGACGAGTCCCTACCCTGTAATGGCCTTCCCCTGCCAACATATTTCTCTCTAATGTACAGGCTGAGGAGTTGAAAGTTAAAAAAGAAATAGTGTCAAGAAACCCTAAGTGTCCTGTGTGTGTGTATTCAAGTCTATTCGACACATGTCTGAGTGCCTTCTCTTAGTAAGTCCTCTGAGTCCTCTGCTGAATATTGTGGGGGGGGGACAAATAGAGAAAGTATAAGGCACGGTCCTGACCTTGGAGGTATTTATCATTTCTTGAGAAATACATTTGGAAAAAAAAGAGAGGAAGGAAGGAAGATTCGAGCTTTTGATACAATTAAAGGTACCATGTGACCTAGGACAAGAAGGCCAACAGAATCTTGGGTTTAAGGATCATACAGATCATCTGTTTCAATCCCTTTGCTATTGTGTTGAGCAAACTGATGTAGAGGGAAGTTTAGTGGTACAAAGTCAATAACAAGCTTGGGACTGGAATTTGAACCTCTGGAATCCCAATTCAGCACATTTTCCTCCATTTCTAAGTTAAGCATATGTCACCAGCTGTCCATCAGTATCCCTTTTTCCTCTTTACATTATACATGAACATATGTGCACATATATGGCTCATGTGTAGAGCTCTGCCCTCCTTAGATCAAATGTTATCACTGTGTCCAAATTCAGAAAACATTTTTAGGCTATTCAAAGGTGGAAGATTTAAAATTCAGTGAAAAGAATTCTTTTAAAAAGGTATTAAATGCTAAAATTAGAGGAAGCTGTGTGAAGAGTCTATGGGGACTCTCTGTTAACTTTGCAACGAATCTATACATCTAAAATCATTCCAAAATAGAAAGGTTATTTTTTTAAAAAGCACTATAATTTACTCTTATGACAGAAGCTTAAGAAAAACCAATCTCTCCCCAAATGGAAACTTGTGTCCCAGTTTCCTACTTTTTCAACTGGTCACTGTTGACTCCCCACAGGCTTAACCTTCTCTAGGGCTTCATAGTTGGTTGTATTGTTTAAGAAATGTGATCAACAATTTTAATAACGGCAGGATATGGAAGAAATAAGGTTGATTGAACTGTTTACATATGGTTTTCTTCAAAACTTTGTAAATGACTTATTTCCATCAGTAAGGAGTCATAGGAGCACAAAGGTACACCCTGGTTATTCTCCCTCCTTTTTTCACTAAAAGTTATGACTAGTGCTACATTGTCAACCACTGCGCCACCGGGGAAGCCCAGAGTGGAGTTTAAAAAAAAAAAAAAAAAATTTATCGGCTTCCCCGGTGGCGCAGTGGTTGAGAGTCCGCCTGCCGATGCAGGGGACACGGGTTCGTGCCCCGGTCTGGGAAGATCCCACATGCCGCGGAGCGGCTGGGCCCGTGAGCCATGGCCGCTGAGCCTGCACGTCCGGAGCCTGTGCTCCGCAACGGGAGAGGCCACGACAGTGAGAGGCCCGCGTACTGGAAAAAAAAAAAAAAATTTATCTTCAGAGCTAATGTGTGTTCATGTAATGAACTTACTGTAGTGGCCAACATAACTAAATTGTGTGCCAGCCAGGGGTATCATGTCGCCAATTTTGCTAGGTTTCCATGGATGCACGCTATCTTCTGCGTTGCATATATTGCAGAAAAATTAAGTGTAAGTCATTTTAAGTCATTGACATGATCTGGCTTACTTTTTCCTCTGCTTCCTCAATTTAATGTTGTATATGATCCAAATGAGGGCTCTTCAGATAGTCTTCTCTAGATGCAGGATCTTATTAAAGAGAAACAAGATTAAAGCTTTGTCCACCTAAGGCTATTGTTTGGTCATTTTGACTTAACTAGTCAAACAGCTGGTCAGTTCAGTTAAATAATTATTTTGATTTATTTTCGCACGTAATTTATTATTTGTCTGATTCAGCTGGGGGATTAAGGCATGATACGACTGTAATCATCATGAAAAAATTACTAGAAATAAGAAATTTGAGATGCGTATATCAAGAATCCAACATTATTATCAGCATTAGCGTGAATAAGGTTGGTAAAGCTAAGCTAGTGATTTACAGGTAGAGTTGAACATGTCTCCAAAACCATGTGTACATAAAGTGAAGACCTATGGCTAAATTGTCCAGTATAATTTAATTTTCACAACTTACGAATCTAAACATTTTACTAAAGGAACAAAACACAGTCACTAGGAAATAGCTGCTGTGGTCTGTGCCATAGACCATGGAGATCAGTCCATCACTGGGTGTTGAAAGAGTGCTCAAAGGGTGAGCGCTACTGTGTGCAGTAGTTGGAAGAAACTGAAATTCGTGATTTCATAGTCAGAACTTCCCAAAGCACTGCAGAGACTTAAAGTATTCAGTAATGTTTTGTAATTAAAGCACATCCCTCACATATAATTTTACAGTTTGGGAAATAAGGCTGTGTTGAATATCAGCACTGATGATGAAAACAGACTGTGTACACAGTTTGGGTTTTATATAAATACTTTAAAATACTGGCTTTCTTCTATAAAAATAGATGAATAGTATCCAGGTTTTTACAAGAATTTTAGCATAAAAGCGAAATTGCTATCATTTTGAAAAGAGACCTGAAGTTCTCATAAAAAAATTATAAAGTGCAGTATATGCTGGAGAGTTATGAAAGGAAAATTGGGAGGCCAATGCAGGTAAGCTTCACTTTGGGCATACTCAGGAACTTTTGTAAAGTGGTGCAGTGATATTTTCTTACCTGACACGTGACCTAACGTGTTCTTCATTGTATGTCCGACGGACACTGAGCTCCTGAAGTAGTAGAAAAATCTGTAACAAGTTGTTCAGGCTTTGCTATTCTGTAATTTACATTTGCTGAGCAATCAGATCAAACCTCCTTGTTCTGAGTCACACTTTTTTGCTATATGAACATCTCGTCTTGGGAAACTTAAATAATACCTTTACTAAGATTAGAGGAGGGAACTCTTGTAGGGAGTTCTAAGAATCTATAACAAAGGCACTGTCCTTGTAAACAAGGCCAGTGGAGCCAGCAAAATGTATGAATGCAATGGAAGCTAGAGACCCCAGTCATCTTAATGTGTCATCAGAATTCCTTGTTAGTGACAAGGGCTTGGTCAGTGAAGTTGGAGACTCCTGAGTTCAAACCTTTGTGACTCTGAACACGTGAAACCTCTTTGGCCTCAGTTTTGTTTTCGAAAAAATGATGCAGTTGAGCCTGAGGATCCAACTGGTCTCATACTGCAGGAATCCTCTGCTGTTTGGGGAGGCTTAAGTTTACATAGAAACTGAAGACATCCTCACTGAAGACATGTGAGGATTCCTATTGATGATTTTTATCGTGTGTTAAAGCTAAGTTTTCTTTCTTTTGTGTGTGTATAAGATTGTTTTTCCAAAATGATGTTAATCAGAAGGAAGAGATTGTCAACATGTAGTGTTTATTTTGAAATACTTTTAGGGTTTCTAACATGTAAAAAGTCTTAACTTGTGTCATATGACAGAGCAGAGGAAATTTAGAGCCTTTCTTAAATAATACAGGTGATTTGGTGAAGTTAAGGCAACTTCGTGTTATCTGAATACTTAAAATAACAAGGTCTATGAAGTTGGTTATATAAATTATTAATATGTGGCTATTTCCTCAAGATGCTAAGAAAACAAAAGCACTCTTAAAATAGACTGTTTCTGAAATGAAGGGTCATTTATTAAAATGAGTATAGTTGACATTTGCCTTCTCAGGATTTTGGCTTTATAGATAAAATTTTATAGTTGGTTTAACACAACAATTTTTTGTTGTTGTCATTAGAGATCTGGAATGGGTTATATTTCTATTTTCATTCTACTCATCTATTCATCCTCTAAGTGTTTGAATGCTTATTGAATTGCAAGCCTCTGCAGAGGATGCAAAGAGGGAAAAAACGGAACCTTCTCCTCTAGGAGTTTCTAATCTAATGGGAATGACACACATGCTCACCAAATAAGAAGGAAAGATATTATTCATGTTGAAAGAGGTCTAAGCAAAGTACTGTGTGATAACAGACAATGATTAACAGCAAATGGGGAGACCAAGAAGTTACTCGGTTTTTTAAAAATTTTATTTATTTATTTAATTTTGGCTGTGTTGGGCCTTCGTTTCTGTGCATGGGCTTTCTCTAGTTATGGCGAGCCGGGGCCATTCTTCATTGTGGTGCGCGGGCCTTTCACTGTCACGGCCTCTCTTGTGTGGAGCACAAGCTCCAGACGCGCAGGCTCAGTAGTTGTGGCTCACGGGCCTAGTTGCTCCGCGGCATGTAGGATCTTCCCAGACCAGGCCCGAACCCGTGTCCCCTGCATTGGCAGGCAGATTCTCAACCACTGCGCCACCAGGGAAGCCTAAGAAGTTACTCTTTTACCTGGACTTTAAAGATGGGTAGGATTTTAAATTGCACAGTTTTTCACAGGTGAGTATATTGAATCTATATAAGGTACTTTAAAATATATAGTTTTATTATTTTCCAAGAAAACGATTTCATGAATTTCTACTTTTAAGTAAGTATTTTTCCAAGTCTTTGTTTTAGATATCCATTGGTGTTGGATAATATATTATGTATAAATATAGTTAAAGCTGTAAACACAGGGACAGTTCATTAGAATTGTGGTCCCTCAGTTGTTAAGTAAGCTTATGAAGGTTTTCCTTTAAGAAGAGCGTTTTAAACTGAATACCCAAATGCCGTGTAGAACATGGAATACTTGTGTATATTTCTATTGTCTGACCATATTCTCAAATAACCCAAAGTATGAATCACATACCATACTTATAAACTAAAAGATTAATCAAATATAATCTAGTATCTTTCCTCTAATATATTAGCTTTTTATAGAGTTGGAAGGAAGGCTGAAATGAGGTGTATTTTTTCATTTGACAATCCTGATACGCAGAATTCATAGATTAGCATCTCAAACCTGGATATAGGAAGGCTCAGATTAGAAGAACAGCTGCCATCCTGGGAGCCTCTCAGTGGAATGGCCAAAGTTCAACTGTGCCACTGGAGCAGTGGCCGGAGGGTCAGGTGCTCACCTTGGCACCCAGCTCACACGCGTCCCACCAAAGCCTGAAACTGGGAGGGAAAACTAGACGGCATGGAAGAGAATGTTTTGTACTTTTATTTCATTTAAATTAGCACAAAGGGAGGGAACAATTTTGCTTCACATGTGAAGTCAGTCATTTCTTGGGTTGCTAGCTCAATGTTTTAGCAGAACAGCTGCTCAGTACAATGCGGCTTTCTACAAGCAATATCTCTACTGCTAGAAAAGTGGCAGTCTGCCAAAGAGAGTGCCCAGACCAACCCCTCAACAAAAAAAAATCTTTTGTCAACGACTCTAATAATTTGTACAATTCAGGAAAGGGGGTGGTGGCACAGTCTTTGCAGATGTGCATTTATGATGCTATTTTTAAGCAGAGTAGCATGAAAGAATAGATTCATATGAGTCGTAAGTTGATCATTCATTTTAAGCATTTGGCTTCTGCTCTTGCTAAAATTTCATTCTGTGCAAAGAAAACACAGCCAGCCTTGAAACGAGGTAAGGCAGGGTGTGACAACAAGATGCAGTTTTTCATTTTCGAACCTGTGATGCTTGCTCAAAAACAAGTATCATTTTTCCCCACTAAAGAAATAAATGCAGTTTTCTGATCCCGTCTCAGTAGAAACTTGCTACCCTTCAGCATTTTGAGGAAATAAACTCTTAATGAACCTGCGTTCTTTTACAGCAGTCCATTCTCTGAAAATGAGTTTAAGTGCTGAAGGAAATGCCAGAAGCATTTATGCAACCAGCACCAAATTAATGTGTGTTAATTCTCTGTAGTTTAACATCATAGGTGCCATGCAGTTTTTCTAGTATCAAAACCAGGTCTATAAATGTAAGGCCAGACACTATCAAACTCTTAGAGGAAAACATAGGCAGAACACTCTATGACATAAATCACAGCAAGATCCTTTTTGACCCACCTCCTAGAGAAATGGAAATAAAAACAAAAATAAACAAATGGGACCTAATGAGACTTAAAAGCTTCTGCACAACAAAGGAAACCATAAACAGGATGAAAAGACAACCCTCAGAATGGGAGAAACTATTTGCAAATGAAGCAACTGATGAAGGATTAATCTGCAAAATATACAAGCAGCTCATGCAGCTCAATATCAAGAAAACAAACAACCCAATCCAAATATGGGCAGAAGACCTAAATAGACATTTCTCCAAAGAAGATATACATATTGCCAACAAACACATGAAAGGATGCTCAACATCACTAATCATGAGAGAAATGCAAATCAAAACTACAATGAGGTATCACCTCATACCAGTCAGAATGGCCATCATCAAAAAATCTAGAAACAATAAATGCTGGAGAGGGTGTGGAGAAAAGGGAACCCTCTTGCACTGTTGGTGGGAATGTAAATTGATACAGCCACTATGGAGAACAGTAAGGAGGTTCCTTAAAAAACTAAAAATAGAACTACCATATGATCCAGCAATCCCACTACTGGACATATACCCTGAGAAAACCACAATTCAAAAAGAGTCATGTACCACAATGTTCATTGCAGCTCTACTTCCAATAACCAGGACATGGAAGCAACCTAAGTGTCCATCAACAGATGAAAGGATAAAGAAGATGTGGCACATATATACAATGGAATATTATTCAGCCATAAAAAGAAATGAAATTGAGTTATTTGTAGTGAGATGGATGGACCCAGAGGCTGTCATACAGAGTGAAGTAAGTCAGGAAGAGAAAAACAAATATCGTATGCTAACACATATATATGAAATCTAAAAAAAAAAAAGAAGAAAAATGGTTCTGAAGAACCTAGGGGCAGGACAGGAATAAAGATGCAGACTTAGAGAATGGAGTTGAGGACACAGGGAGGGGGAAAGGTAAGCTGCGACAAAGTAAGAGAGTAGCATGGACATATATACACTACCAAATGTAAAATAGATAGCTAGTGGGAAGCAGCTGCATAGCACAGGGAGATCAGCTCGGCGCTTTGTGACCACCTAGAGGGGTGGGATAGGGAGGGTGGGAAGGAGATGCAAGAGGGAGGAGATATGGGGATATATGTATACATATAGCTGATTCACTTTGTTACACAGCAGAAACTAACACAGAATTGTAAAGCAATTATATGTCAATAAAGATGTTAAAACAAAAACAAAAACCAGATCTAGTCTCAGATCTGTCTTCTGCGCTTTGGTTCTCCAAAATCTACAGCAACGGATACTGCTAGCTTTGATTCCAGTGATGGAGTTAAGAAAATAAAATGATTTTTATAAACTATAGGCCCCTGGGAAAGTACTCTCAAACTTCCCTTAATAACAGAGGGTAAAATCTGATATAATTCTCGTCTTTGTTTTTATTCAACAATATAGATGGTATTTACATGGGAGAGAATTAGACCATCTACCCTGTATTATTAAAATATAAAATCACAGTGAAGAGTAGCCCCCGCTCGCCACAACTAGAGAAAGCCCGCGCACAGCAACGAAGACCCAACACAGCCAAAAAATATATATATGTATAAAATCATATACTCAAAATGGCATACAATTTAATACGGATTCATTCAGTAAGGGTGATCATTAGAGCAAAGACGACCCTGGAAGTTTTGCGGCCTGTATCAAAACCTTCCTCTAATTCTGAGAGTTGGGGTCTTTTTTATTGTTGTTTTCTCTTTTTAAAAAATCCAATCTTTTCATATTCTGAATAGTGTAAAAAATACTCAGTTAAATGGAGTTTTGTGTGTTATTAACCAGGAGTAGTTTTGCTTCACTTAAAATTCAGTGCACCCATATCATACTGTCCCCTCAAATTTTAACATTATATATATAGATAAATGAAAAAGCATTAACTTTGATTATGGGAACTTACTAAGATATGTTATTTTATTTTACTAATGAACGTATATCTTTTTTTTTTTTTTTTTTTTATGAACGTATATCTTTAAAATTAGTTATTCAGGTGACCTGCTTCATCGTACAAGTTGCTACTCAAGTGTTTTTCAAATGTTTCCTGATTTTAATAAGGATTTACGGTGACAGTTACAATTCTGGTTTTTGTGGGTGTGTGTAAGCCCGCAGTGGTGGGGTACAGCACTTTGTGAAATACAAGTCCCAGACAAATTGTTTATAAAATGTTCTTTTATAAGTAAGTTAATAAAATCACATATATTTGAGAAGATGTCTAGGTAAAGGATTTCTGTGGTAATTCATATTTTGTAAAAACTGAGTTCTTTCAATAAAGTAGGTGATGTTTCCACCAAAATATATTTTACATTCGTGTTTTCAACTTTTAAGCTTTTCTAAAATAAGAAAATGGAAATGTGAACAATAAATTGGTGTTAATGACTTGTGTCTAATGGCAATATATTGCAGGAAAATATTGGGAGGCACAAAATTATCCATATCACATTTCTGTTGCTTTACTCACATCAGGTATTACTTGAGTAGTTTAAAAGAGTCCACACTTTGTTGTTCAAGTATAGAGATCTATGATTAATTTTTATATTTTCCCCAAATCATAGAATTGACATACCTACTTTTATAGTGTACAAAGGCATTTTCTGGTATGAATTGTGTAGAAAAACATGCAAAAGATATTGCAATGCATGATCAAATTTTATAAAGCTCCATGAGATGAGCATCATTTCCCCTTCTGTATGTAGAGTTCTTTTTAATTATTCCTGCTCTCTATGTGCAAAAGATACATAAATCAGAGGAAAAAGGGGATGTTCCAAGACTCTTTTTTAAAGTGAACTGAGATGCTTTGTATATTGACCAGTTTTACCAAATGAAAGTCATTCTTTTTGACCCATGATATACACAGGTGGTTCAGGAGCCCCAAATCCATTAATACTAGCCTCTGTACAAAAAGCAAGAAAGACTAAAAAAATTACTTTTTATAAATTTATGTCTCTTACAATTCATGTAAAACTCCCATAGAGACAACTGTATGCATTTAATGACCATACCGTCTTGTCTTATCAGCCATTAGGTAATGATTGCATTGTAGCAAAAATAAATTGAATGAGACTGGCCAGTAGACAGTTGCTTAGATTGTGGTCCAATTGATATCAGGATCATTGTTTTTGTTAGCATGTGAGTAAATTAACTCCATGACAAGCAGAAAAACATTTGGATTCAATTTCTAGACTTCATTTTGGCCACAACCAGCTTGTTAGGCCAAGGTCCGGGGAGTAGGAGTGTATGGGTACCTTGGAGGAACTCATCCCTACAACAGAGCATGTTCTGTTGATTTAACAAATAACTAAACTACACTCGCTCACTCATAGCTATTTATAAGTTGAAACTGTATTATGAGGTTATAATTTCATAGTACACTAAATTTTTTCCATGTTTTTTCGCAATGTGACACTGTACTATGAAACAGTGAGACAACTTGCCCAGTGTCAGGTTTATAATCTCCCGATCTCATTAGCTCTTTGCTGAACTCATTCTCCTCTTGTACGTCGCTCTCTCTTTTGAATTATGTCTGTGGCAAAACCTTACCCTTCGTGTGATTAATGAAAGTTGATATGTTAGTGAAATTTGAGTTCTCAGACTTCGTTCTGCAGTCACCTCTTGGCTTCCTTCTACTTCTAATATTCTTTTCCCCTTCACTTCTTTTGCTTCCATCTAAGCTATTCTTAGAGTTACTACATTTTATGATCTTGCTCAAAGAACTGCAGAGCAAAATTGTCAACAGTGGTAACATTTTAAAGAACCATTTTAAACAATGCTCAGAACAGCCAGTCCAAATAAGATATTTAAGTGCAGCCTTCTCAAAGATCTTAATGTGTCACTTTGGTTTCTAGGGCATGTAGCACTGGACAGTAGACTTGGGGGATGAAGAAAACTCCCCAGTGCATTGTGTGCCACTTATACCCAGTATGTATGACGAACCTTACGTAGCACACTGATTGTGTGCAATGGATCTCTGCAGCTCCTGTTAGTCACCCGATTCGCCGAGAACTAGAACTAATAACCTTTTCAAATGTTATCAAATTGTGACAAATCCTAGACCAATCAAATTACTTAAGTGATCATTGATCATTGATTTGATATTTTAATTTTGACTGTGGCTATCAAGGACTTCTATATTTCTGTTAGTTTTTGTTAAGACCACAGATGCCAAACTAACATAGTTCATACGTTTCACCAACAATGAATGCAGAATGCTGTAAATTAGCTTTATTTACAATGACTTTAAAAGAAATGAATAGCCTTTAGCATAATTAGAGACATAGCAGACACAGTGGAAATTGAGGGGAAAGCACCTGATTAGGAAGTACGTCTAACTATGTTATATGTCTGTTTGGGGTGTGAAGGGATCTGATTAGATTTCTCAATAGTGAAGGAGACAGAAGCTCTCATACGCATGTTGCCCTGCATTTTAGGTTGCTAATGATTTCGTTTTAATGTCACCGTTGAGTTTCATACTGATCATTTATACAGACAAAAAGGAAGAAAAGAAAACTAGGAACCTGTCATCAATCATTCATTTAATCAAGTAGCAAAAGTAGATAAATAAACATACTGAGTTAATTATTCTTCTGTATGTAGTGATTGACAATAAAGTTAATTTATGCCTATTTTAACCCTTTAATATTTAATGCTGTTAGAATTAATAGCTATTAGCAATTCTAGAAAGGACTTGGGGGTGACCTTTTCTAAAGTGTCTTAAGTTCAGTTATCATAGGACATTTATTTACTTGAAATCTATTTTGATAAAATAGTTACTTTAAAAAAGTTGTAGTTATTTGCATCTAAGCATATTAACTCTATGCTACAAATATAATGGGGAACAATTGTTATGTTGGTCTGCCTCTGTTTTGCTCCTATCCAGACTCTTAGTGAAGACTTTTCTCTTTGCAAGGTATATTTATAATGCATAAAAGGATTTGTAACCAGATACAAAGATGCTGTTCATTTAGGTGTTTATTAGATACCACAGTAGTGGAAAAGAAGTCTTAGCAACAGTGAAACACTAAAACATATGTCTAAGTTAAAAGGGTCCTTGAAAGTTCTAGAAATCTATTTTTGGTTTGTCAGTGTTTTTCTCAATTTTCCAGAGAAATTTCTTCTGGTGGCTATTCTTTTTTAAAAAAATCAATAATTACTTTTGTTATACTTTACAGGTGAGTGTGGATAACAAATCTAAATTGTGTAAATATTTCCTCTGGAATCTTTTTAGCACACTCGTCTAAATCAGTCTGCAGGCGAGAAATGGGGGAGCAAGAAGCAGCTGTAATGGATTTGGGGATGTAAATAGGATTTTAATTGTTGATTAAAATTATTGTGCGAAGATTTGAGGCACAAAGAGACTGTGGGTGCCTTTATGATTAGGGATGTGTTTCTTTTTGGTTGCATCTTATTAAATGATTTTTCCCTTAGCGATTTGAATGTTTAGTGTAGCCTAATTCTAACCAGTCACTGTTGTGACTTCTCTCCCAGCTCTTGTGTTTGCTTCAGCTAACAGACTAGAACTGGAATTTCAGCGGGGGGGACAACTGGGCCGAGGGGTGGCTGAACCAGAGCACATTCCACACAGAGGACACGCTTTGTGTCAACCCTCTTCTTTGCCAAAGAAGAAAAAAGTTTGCCTGTTTTTACTTGGCTTTTTTTTTTTTTTTTCCGGTAACGCGGGCCTCTCACTGTCGTGGCCTCTCCTGTTGCGGAGCACAGGCTCCGGATGCGCAGGCTCAGGGGCCATGGCTCACGGGCCCAGCCGCTCTGCGGCATCTTACCAGACCGGGCACGAACCCGTGTCCCCTGCATCGGCAGGCGGACACTCAGCCACGGCGCCACCTGGGAGGCCCTACTTGGCTTTTTATCAGGTTCACTATCAGTTCAGAAACCTGTAACCATAAATGGCGAGTTACGGTAGGATGTCAGGCTCCTGTCACTATTACTAGATTCTCATGTTTGGTTCTCGATTGCTCACGTTGCAGTGTGCTTTCCTTAAATGTCTGGCTTCAGTGAGAGGTTTCGCTCATGAGGACTTCTGACGTCTCGAATAGATGTGGTATTGTAGTTATGTCTTGAATGGCAGAGTAAAATTTAGAAAATATACAAAACTTAAATTTTAAGCTACAAACTAGATAAAATGTTTTTTAAAATAAATATTGTCCACATTTATTAAGTTTACAATAATTATATTCAATGAATGACTCCCTCTTCCTCCTCATCCCCATTCCTGCCATAAACACCTTTAAACTTCATTAATTTCTGTGTAAATGTGCTAAAGAGAAACCCTTTCATTCTTTTTTGTTTGTCTTCTGTTTGGCCTCCTTTTACCTGCGTGCATCAATTAAGCAGTAGTATGAATGAAGAGTGGGAATTTGTGGCTTTTTTGTTCACAGAAATAATGGTTGAGCTCTTTAGCTTTTGTCCAGTTTATGGCTTTTCTGTTTCATTCACTTAGCAATCGGCAGCTAGCAGGTCAAGCATAATGCAGCTTGTAAGCCTGTGGTAACAGTAAAATCCACAACTCTGTGTTAGTCCCTTCCTCAAAGAACCCTTCAGTGTTCTTTTCTGACTTATATTTGAGAGGGGCAATAAAAACTGGGGGGGGGGGGTTACCAGAGAATCTCTAAGTAGATGGTAGAGACACACATATATATTCCCAAATATAGATATAGTTTTGAAAAGAGACATTTGAATATTTGAAATGAAATATTTGGTCCAAATCTACTCATGTTCAGTTCATGAAGAAATAAGAAGGTTTCAATGTGGATTTTTGGCTCACGGGCCCAGCCGCTCCGCGGCACGTGGGATCCTCCCGGACCAGGGCACGAACCCGTGTCCCCTGCATCGGCAGGTGGACTCTCGACCACCGCGCCACCAGGGAAGCCCTATTTGATGTATCTTTTAGTCATCTTAATCAGTGGTTCTGTTTCCCCGGCCTCAGGGTTTAAAGTGAGAAAAACGACAGGGCTGGTTTGCCTTCTCTCCTTCCTGAATTTCATCACTCTTTTTTCTCCAGGAAAAGAATCAAAGAAGAAAGGATTTTAGGTGCTTATTATGTGCTCAGAAGTGGTGGGATGAGATTAAAGCCCTCCGCCTGATCATCTGATCCTTCATTGTTTCACCTCAAGTCCTGGCTTGCTCCTGTGTGTGTCACTTACAGTTAAAAGTCAGTTGTTAACAGCTTACCTCCTTTATCTTACCTCATGGTAGTTTTACTTATTCACTTAGAATAATAAGTATATTATTATTATACTGAATCACCTACTGTGTGTTCCCGGTGCTTGGAGTTAGAAAAGTAATAGAAGATTCATTTCTGCTCTTGAAACCTTTGTAATTTATTTGTAGAAATAAGACTTGATATTAAAAACTTAGAAAACATTGGTGGGAGACTTCAATAGGTAGTAAGTTACTCTGTAAACTAAAGAACAGTCCTGGCAAGTGCCCTTCTCTGCAGCCAGAGGTCTAAAGGAGCACATTCTGGAACCACAGTGGCTACACGGGAAAGTTCTTGTCCTTTCCTAGTGTGCCTTCATGATTGTTATCCTACTTCAGCCACTCGGGGATCCTATGAAGAAAGACAGGTACTCTGTGGCTTTACCGATGAGAACACTGAGGCACAAAGACAAGAGCATCTTTCAAGGTGAGATGGGCTCTTAATTCTGGAGCATGTTGTTGCATTTTCCCAAGGTAGGGATGCCCTGAGATTTACGGCTGGCTTTGAAGCCAACTCCCTGTGATTTCAGTTGATAAACATCTCTAGGTCCAGCCTAAACACTTTAGTCGGTGGAATGAGACACATTTTGTTTCGGTTTTCCACAAATCTTAAGAGAATGTAGCTACAAATAGTATATTCAAAGATATATTCAAAGAACACTCTGAGTTACTTGGAGAGTGTATTTAAGTTAATAGTTATCACAGCAACATTATACCAAACGTTTAATTTTTCAGTCTTTATGAGAGGTAAATCAGTGTTTTGATTTTATAACTTTATCTGTGAAGCTAAACTGAAGTATACAAGTAGAGAGCTAGATTTTGACTTTTTCAGTGGGTTTTAGGAAAAATTTAATCTATCCTGATTGAAACCTTTTCTTAGGCTTTAGTTACTTTTTAGAAGAAACACAAATCATTTTAAACACAACAGATCAACAACTACGGATGCATATGCATGTGTTCATTTTTTCTTTCCTATAGAAAGGAAGTAGTATTTAACATTTTAAATGCTTGCCTTGACGTCACAAACTTTAGATTTCTCGTTTTTCATCATTCTCTTCGATGTAATCTTACAATTGTGGCAACTTTCATATTCTCTTTCTACTTTATTAGACAGCGCTTCCTGGAATTTGGAATGTCATTTTTCATGGTGTTTTACGGGGTAGCTCATGCACTGAAGGCATCACCTAAGTACCAGCAACGCTTTCTTGACTGAATAATGATGTATGTGGAACTTTACTTTTTTTGCCTTATAAATGGATAGCAATTTACACAGCTGTGGATGTGGGATGTTTCAATCCCAGACTATGTTGTAAGAAAAATTGAATGACAGTGAGCAAAACAGCAGTAATTATAAAACTAATTACTAAATGCTGATGATGCCCATAGGCTTTGCATAACTAAAATTAGAAAAGGAAATTGCTTTCGGCTTCACAGAGGCAACATGCTAGTTATTTCACTGTTTCAGTCAAAATGGAGGGTAGCATATAAAGTTCAATCAGGAAAACAGACATGCATACATATATATCTATGGATTTGCACATACATATGTTTTTCTATGTTGAAATGTTGTTCACTCTACCTTACAAATTTATGTATAGAAACTTATGCATAGATATTTACATAAAGAAAATAAGTATATTAAAATATTTGAATGCAGTATATGTACTGTGCATTTTGCATACACTATAATTACAACATTAAAATGCATATCTTTACAATATATTTATACATGTTAGGTTTCTCTCATGTACATTTTCACTGCAGAATGTAGTATACATTTCCATCCTTGCATAAAGGATCTAATCTTTTGAATTCATAGCACATTCTTCAAAATGAAATAGCAAAAAAAAAAAAATTGATCAGCTCATAGAAAATGAAGTATCATGTTTGAGAAGACAAATGATTGATAAATCAGAAGTCTACAAGGCATGCCTTTGTTCATGTTCAATTTGGAGTTAAGAAATATGTGATATTAACTCCAAAGAAATTACTGAGATTGTAAACATATTACCTGCAAACCCCAGATAATTCTAGGATTATAAATGTTAGAGCTGATATTGATAATATTCAAATAGGAAATATGGCAATAATGAATTATGTCAGTATGCATATAAATGGAAAATGATTTAATGAGTTAAAAATGTGATCATTTTAGTGAAAACATTTGCTTGTTTCTTACAATTACTAGTTGGTTTCTATTTCTATCCTTTCTGTAGTCCTGCAGACAAATGTTATAAAACATAACTCTCCTGAATAAGCTGTTAATGGTTATGTTTAAGTTTCAGATTAAATATATCATGGATCAGGAAGGTGAATCATTGTTGATGCAGAGGGAAAATGAATCCTGCATTTAAAAAATTCAAGTGGTTTGAATGACCTAAAATGTAATGTTTTATTTAATTTTCTCCCACATGTTATTTCCAAAGTCTTAAGAAATTAAAATGACAAAAGATGATACTGTCTGTAGACATATATTATTGGAATGAAATCCAAGTCTAATTGAATCAAGCCTGTAATGAAATTCTTGTAACTTTTACCTAGTGGGGCAGCATGATGAGTTAGTTCTTCCCATTTGTGTTAGTGAATTTAGTAATTAGCCCTTTTACCAAGGCAAATGGTCTAATAATGGAGGAATAGATCACAGAATGGCATATAAAATGAATATGGAAAGTCTTGCTTCATGTGTAATGTCTGGTAATTTAGTCAGCTGTAACTAATATGTATACAAGTTGGGGTAAAGTCTCAACTTTTGTAAGTTATCCAAGGTCCTGAGGGTCATAACAGATCGTTGCTGCTCATCCAGTGTCCTTCAGGTGGGAGGTTGTGTCAGTCATGAAAATAAGTATATGATCAAGAATTCAGAGGGTTTCAGGTGATCTAAAATGATATCAGCAAATTTATATTTTTAAAAATGGCATATAGTTGGCTTCACATGTGTTACTTTTTGGCTTGTTCTTTTTTTTTTTTTTTTTTTTGTGGTACGCGGGCCTCTCACTGCTGTGGCCTCTCCCGCTGCGGAGCACAGGCTCCGGACGCGCAGGTTCAGCGGCCATGGCTCACGAGCCCAGCCGCTCCGCGGCATGTGGGATCTTCCCGGACCGGGGCACAAACCTGCGTCCCCTGCATCGGCAGGCGGACTCTCAACCACTGCACCACCAGGGAAGCCCTGGCTTGTTCTTGGTGGGGCTCTGAGGGGAGGGGAGGGGAGAAGAGCTCTCAGTGTGTTGGTGCTGAGAAGTACTGGTTTTCTTTTAGTTAAGTGATACTAATGTGGAGTTTCAGGAGAAGGAGGGGACGGGGGTAGGAGAGATGTGTGAGCTTATCGAGAACCAATTTATCCATACAGTTACCAGATCACGACTGAGAACCCAGTGTGTGCCAGGCTTACCACCGTCTCGAGAGAAAATAAAAACTTGTCTCTAGGCAGTGTGTGAACTCAAAACTTTGTCATCTTAAGTTGAGTAGAATTTTAATAGAGGACAGATAACAACAAAACCATTTTTTCAAGGCTCTTTGTTCGAAATTCGTTGTCATTTGACTCATTAAGGCAACACACAGTGTCCTGTGGGGTACGGTTTTATCAACCAGTACCAAGGAGCAAGCCTTGCTTACAGACAAGATCATTTTCTACAAATTCTCTGTCATGTTTCACCTTGGTAATCTCCATCTCTTGTGTGCAAAAAGAAACAATTTATTTTCAACACTTGAGGGATATAGAACATCTGACTGCTGTCATAACCTATTGTTTTTAACATAAACATTATAGCTGCATTTGCCTGGAAATATTTGCCCATGATTGTGTAAATCTGAGCTGGGTACAGGAGTGTCACCTTGTGCTCTCCAGCATCAAAACTGAGACCTATCGCCTAGAAAGTGCAGTTTGTTCCCTTCACAAGCATTTACTTCAACAGAATTAGAAATACATTTCCTTTTCATAATTGAGTTAAACAGTGCAGTAACTGAAGAAAAACTTATGAGAGAACGCATTGCTTTTAACTGTAGCATATAGAACCCCTCAAATGTGGCTAAGGGCCTACTATATTTTCCTTTATCAAAAGATGGTTGAGGGCTTCCCTGGTGGTGCACTGGTTGAGAGTCCACCTGCCGATGCAGGGATCGCGGGTTCGTGCCCAGGTCCGGGAAGATCCCACATGCCGCGGAGCGGCTGGGCCCATGGCCGCTGAGCCTGCGCGTCCGGAGCCTGTGCTCCGCAACGGGAGAGGCCACGACGATGAGAGGCCCGCGTACCGCAAAAAAAAAAAAAAAAAAAAGATGGTTGATTGCTTAATGATTGAAGTACTGCTAAATAGCTTATTTCACATTACTAGAGAAAATGTGCTTTACATCAATTGCACAGTGTAATTCTTTCTATTATTTTGGTAGAATTGTTTTACCTTGCATAGAAGCATGCATACGAGAGAGAATGATTTGATAATCTTTTGTGATATCCCAAGATATCTGAAATATGGTATTCAGGAAGAGGTTTCCTTGGAAAGCTGGAATGCTTTGCTGTTTGCTCTGTTCACTCACTTACAGAATATTGCTTTCGACTCAACATTTATCTGGTTTAAAACCAAAATAAATGTTTATATTAGGCTAATTCCTGGCTCTATTTTTGTATCTCTACTATTATTTTCCTTTCTTACCCACTTCTAATTTTATATTTCCTATGCCCCTTAAGCCTTATTAAAGAATCTTTGGAGCACTGTGAGTTATATAAAAAGAATCATTGTCTAATTTTATTACATGCAGTGAAGCCTTCCTTTGTATTTCCACCTTTGTCTATGAAATTTTCACTTATCATTGAGCTAGAGTAAGCACATTATAAAATATATTATTATAAGCACTTATAAAATAGTTTACTCTTTTTTCTGATTAATATTCTTCTTTAATCATCTCTGGTTCATCATTGTAGAAGGCAAGGGAACATTTGTTTTTCCCCCATGACTTCTCCCAGGGTTGGTAGCTCTGACTTTTCCTCTCTTGAGAGACCACATCACCCCACCTCCCTTTTTGGTCATTATTTTGAACTGTTTTACAGCCGGTTCCTAGTCTGACATCACTTTGTGAGCTTTTAAAATGTTATTTCCAAGCACCTCTTTGGGACTTACTATTTCTGCTCTCGCATAGCCTTTTAATTGACTGATCAGTTGCCGTTTTAGAAGTTTTTTCTGTGGGTTTGGCCTCTATAGCCCTCTTTGTGTTCTTTTTCATTTTTATACTAATAATTACAACACTTCCCAATTAATTGCCATTTGTGAATATAATTGATGTGTTTCCTCCCTCTCCAGACCACTAATGAAGATGTTAAATAAGTCTTAGCGTGAGGCTAGCCTCAGCAGAATTCAACGGGCATATTAGAGTTCAGTATAGCTCTATTTATTTTCTCTGCCTTTAAGAGTGCTTCTGGTTGAGACATTTTAATTCATTTTCTAGGATTTCACAGTAATGGAGCCCTGCATGAAGTGTCTGTCCAGATACATAATGCCTAATGAACTCTCTATGATTTTCTGAAAACTAAAATTATTGATTTACTTATATATCTGAGAATCTTAGAAGCATTGTTTGTATTCAAGACAGTGAAAACAAAATGCTTTTTGTGAATTTAATATGTGAAATATGAGACAAACTAAACTGATTTCTCCATGTTTTGCAGTATTGGCACAAGGGAGCGCATCAGAGGTGTTTAACACAAATAAACTATGTAGCTTTCTTAGAAGAGTGTGCTTCCATTTCAACCCAACAATATTGGGTCCACTTTCTCTATGATCAGAATATTACAAAGGGAGTGGGGAATAATTTATATCAGAGGTTCTGTGACGGAATGAAATGGAACTCTTTTGAAGTATGATCTCTGAAAGCACAGCATGAAGCTCAAATAAAGTGAAGGACATTCGCTATTACAAGTAATGTCCTTAATAATCTTGTTAGTCTAGTCTCCCTCTGTATGAGACAAATGGAACATTATTGGCTTATGGGCTGTAGTAAATAATTTAGTTTCCAATATTCAGGCTGCTTTGACAGTAAATTAAAATGACATGAAAGGGGCTTGTTGAATAAAGAAAGTATCCAATCAAATTTAATTGGCATGACTAAGGCAGTAGAAATATGTTTTATAATTAAACCATGTTGTCTTGGAGCTTTATAAGCATGTATGAATCAAAATGTCAAAAATTGTTCTTTGATTCTGTGCATTTAAAACTTTGCATGGTGAATAGCTTCCTTAAACAAGCTTCTAGACATACATATTGATGTTACATGAAAAAAGTTTCATGTTTTAAATAATAAGCGATAAACTTCGCCATTTGTAAACCCTTGCAAGTAGCAATTCTGATGAAGGACCACTTAGAACTCTCCTTTACAGGATTTTCTTTTCAAATTGATACACTAGTAACTCAGAAAAGGCTATGATTTTGTTGTGGTTATATTATGGTATTTCAAGGCTCAACCTTTTGGTAAAGAAGAATAAGATCGAAACTTACCGAGCAGAACAAAGAATAGAAAAAGAATAGTATTAAGAATAAAAAAGAAGAATACAAGGTATATTTTGGTTTACTGTAACCTTCTCAAATTCAAGATGAATTGGATTTTCTACATTTGACAGCAGAAGTGTCAAATGCTTCTGCTGTAAAAGACAGGAAGCCATGGGAATTTCAGATTTTTGTATGACTACCTGTCCTACTTTTTACTTCTCTGAAAGTGATGCATAAGTAAGTGCCCATTTGTAATAAAATTACTAATGATGGTTCTTTCCACAGCTCAGGTGGAAAACATATGGTGGTGTCTTGAGTCTGCAGAGATTGCTTATAAAAACAGAAATGAGTCTAGTGAACCACTGTTCATTCTTAGCCTTTTCAAACTTCCTAGTCGAAGTAAGCTAAAGATTAGAGAAGGCGAGCAAGGAAAGGAGAGAGTTTCGGATGCATCAGTGTTACTCAAAATACTGAGGTCATGTGACCCTTTTCTTAGAGATTTGAATATTATTTTCTAATCTCTTAATAACTTTTCAGTTCAGGGATGATTTTTAATGAGTAGTCCTTCTATTCTCTTGATTAGACCCAAATCTAAATGGCAGTTTCAGAGCTAATATAATTTGTGTTTATGTTGCTCCAAAATAAATCTACAGCAATATGCTACAAATGTATTTTCTATAATATATTGTTCTTCATGTGATGCTGCCACTTTAGATGATATAGAAAAATGCATATTTCCTTTGCTTGAAGAAACTGACCAAAATGAATATTTCTTAAAATCTGCTCTCTGCAGTTTGCATTCTTCTCCAGTTGAAGGCTTTTAAACTTTAAGTACATTTTGATTAAAATTTTGACGTAGGAACGAATTAAGAGGGCTGGTTTTTTAAAATCTTTTTTTTTTCCCCTTAGTGTTGAGCCTGTAACCTCTGTAGTCATGTAAATGTAAAGCTAAGTTCCCTCCCTCCCTCCCTCCCTTCCTCCCTTCCTTCCTCCCTTCCCTCCTTCCCTCCCTCCCTCCTTCCTTCCCTCCTTCCTCCATATAGTTAGCAAAAATCATTGCTAACAGGCTGTTTTCTGTGCTACTATGACGTCAGAGGAGAAAAATAAATGAATAACTTCATCATGGAGGCAGAAAAACCCTCATCAGAGAAAGTTTCTGGAGAGGATCATGCAAACTGGGATATTTAGTCATAATCACTATGTCTGAGAATGCTGTTCTCTCTTGGTGATCCTAAGTAACGCATATCAAGACTTCTTTTCTTTTTTGAGTACCCCAGGGTTTCTCACACTTCGGCATGCATTAGTATCACCTGGAGGGCTTGTTAAAACAGATTGCTGGACCTCTGTTCCAGAGTTCCTGATTCAGTAGGTCTGGGGTGGGGTCCAAGAATTTGCATTTTTACGTAATTTCCAGGTGATGCTGCTGCTGCTGGGGAAACACGCTGTGAGAACCATTCACTCATATTATAACATACAATTATTAATCTCCTGCTGTGAGTAAGGACACAGAGGACCGTCTCTGACTGTCAAGGAGCTGAAGGTCTGTTTCTGGGGAAGTTAGTGCCATGCGCGGACATTTAAGAAGAGCACAAATGCTACATCAGATGTGGGCCTAGAGTACCATGACAGCTTATGGTAGAGCACCTAAGAGGTTTTGGGGATTTAGAGATGCCTTCTGGAGGATCTAAAGTTCAGGCTGAAGCCTGAAAGATGAGTTAGGAGCTTTCCAGGAGAAAAGGGAGGGGAGGAGAAAAGCAGGTACTTTGGAGAAAACTTATTTTTTTAGCATCAATATTAGTCTAAGAAATCACTAACATTAGTTCTCTAAAGGGCAAAAAATGACTATTTACCTTTAAAAATTTAAATTGAGCTATTGCTGTTTAGAAAGGAATAAAAGAATGTGAAAGCTGCTCTTCCTGGAAGGCTTCTCAGGCCAGCACCCTTGGCTGTGTGTGTGTAGGTCTGTTTGAATCTCTCCACATGTTGGAGAATCTCTCCACATGTCTCTTTTGCACTCGGCCTTCACTTTGGAAAATAGAACTTTCAGTTTCATTGACACCTACATTTATTTACAAAGTGAACACCAAAGCAAAGTATCATCACACTCGATCTTCACCATTTGGGATTGATGTCTATTGTTGTAATTTGCATTTGACTTCTCAGTTACTTGGGGGCCTTTTTTTTCTACATATTCCAAACATATGGAGGAGGTGCTTGATAAATACATTGAAAGTTTAAAAATATTTTATACTTTGAAGTAGTTAAGTTTCATTTATTTTCTTTCTCAGGATCTAGCGTTGATCTAGCTCAGAAGGTGTTTGAATACTTATTTGGTTGTCTGGACTCTGTGATGCTTCTAGAAATAAAGTCTGGACTGATAGTGCCAAATAAAATGTTTGTTTAATGTTGTAAAATGTTGTTTCCTGCCATCTTGGGCCTTACATCTTATGGGTGCAATGTGAAGATAAAACCTCCCTATGTTAATTGTCAGCTGTGTTGTTGTTGTTGTTATACCTTACTCTCTTAATTTTATCTCCTACAAACTACGCTATATCGTTATCTCCATTTTACAGATGAAACAGGCCAAGAGAAGTTGACCCTGTGGCCACATGCTGCTGTGGGGTATAGTCAGTATTGGAATACTCTATTTCGATCAGTTCAGTACTGTTTCAACTCTACCACATTACCAGAGCCTGTAACTATTTATACTTGTCTCACCTCACCTCCTGGAAACTGAAGCCCTGACTCAACATTGCATGAGTAAAGGCCACTTTACTCTTGTCAGCTTGAGTGGACAACCCTTCCCTGCATTGTTTCTTCTGACCTTGTAAAGACAAGTACAAAGGTACTTGTTTTGGGGAGAAATGATTTTTCTGTAGGCTGATGGTTTCCAACCTGTTTGTTATTTTTTGTTTTTTGTGGGGTTTTTTGGTTTAAGGAAATATTACCTTGACATACAAACAAAATACTCAGAAATCTGTCTGAAAACCATAGCTCTATGCCAGTGGTTCCTATCTTTGGCATCTCTCCTGATACAACTGAAAAACTTTCATGAAATAGCATCTATAGTCTCAGACTACCTAATTCAGAATTTTCATTAGAAATCTACTAGGCCATTGTAATCATCGTATGATTTGAGAATAATAATGATGATAACAAATATTACTAAGCCTTTATGCCTATGTGCCAGGTTGCATTAAGGGTACTCCATGGGTTATCTCATTTAATCTTCATGATCCAGAACTAGCCAGTTAGAAGAACCACAATTCAGTACCAGATAATCAATTTCCAGATTGACAGTACTTAATTTATATGCTGTAGGTCTCTGACCTAACTTCTTACTCCACGCTGATTCTTTTTCCTGATCCCCTCAACCAGATATGTGCCTCTCAGCTGGTTTTGCAATAGGAGGGTGTCTGTTGCCAAGATACTATATTCTTTTAAAGTGACCTGCTGAAAAGTAGGTTACTTTGAAATGATTGATAATGGAAATTTCTACCAGCAGTAAGATACCAGACCAAAAACAGAACATGAGATAGATATGCTTTATCCCCCCCCCAATCATTCATAAGAAATGTTCTTGAATTTGGCAGTAAGCAGTTTCCACACTGGATGTAAATTTTGTAGAGTGAGACAGGCCATTGTGAGGACCCATTACGGTTTCCTCTAAGCCCTGTTGGGTTGTCTGTCAAAGTAAACATTTTCCTAACTGTGTTAGTGAGGAATTCCAAAACTATCTCATGCTCTGATGAAGTTTTAAAAAATAGTTGGACAAGTCATAACTTTAAGCTTTGTAGCCAGTGTACAGTCTCAGCACTAAATCATCTTTTAATTTTTGGTTATCAGTAGCAAACTTTAAAAAAAATCTAGCTGATTCACAAATTTCTATTATCTTTAAAAACGAGCAAACAAAAGCACATCTTGCCTTTTAGTTTTTGTTCTTTCTCCCTTCAGCAGCTTAATAGTTGGCAGCAGGAACATGAATTTAGAAGTCCCCTGATCTGAGGTCAGAGCTTGGGTCTGCCACTAACCAGCTTTGGGACCTTGGGCAAGTTTATGAAATGCTCTGAGCCTCGGTTTCCCTGTCTGTGTAACTGAGACTACTCAGGCCACCTTAGAGGATTGTGGTGAAGACCACCTGAGATAACCTGGATGGGGGCAGCACATGGCACCTGACTCCTGGTAGGAGCTCAGTGCCCACCTACCTTTAGGGCTTTGATTCTTCTCACCAGAGTACTTGCTTGGTCTGCTCAAGTTCTAGTCTTTGGAAGGGAACATATTATTCCTGGAATCATAGACTCATTAACCTAAGATTTGCTAATGAAATAGTAGGTGAAGGTAGAACTTCCTAGAGCTCTATTTGTGCAAGTTTCTTTATATTCTAAAATTTTTTTAAATGTTGAGTAAATATTTTTACTACCTATTCTTCACCCTCCCCATTATTACCTGTGTTAATTTGATGTAATCGTTTGTTTCTAATTTTAATTATCATGTTTTCTCTTTTTGAGTACATTTGCAGATATAGAGGAATTTCAGGTGTCAGCTCTGTAGGGACACCATCTAAACCTCTTAGTAGCTCGGATAGCTCATTTATGAATAGAGGGCATTGCTTCTTTTTTACATTATTTTTCTTCTGATGAGATCTTTAGAAATATCCAGAATGGCCTGTTTCTTTACTCAAAAATAAGGAGAAGGCTTTGGGCATATTTATTTTGAAATAGAGACATTGGTTTCCTTAAAAAAAAAAAAAAAAAAAAAAGGCCGACAGTGGAAACTCTTTATGATCCCAGCAATTGCAACATGTAATAACAGTATGGCAATTGCATTGAAGCAGGTCTTCCCTTAAATTCTTGCTACTTTTCAGGAAAATTCACTGCAAGTTGGTAAAACAACTGTATCCTATTAAATATTTGTCACAATTTCCAAATAACAAGTCATATTCAAGTCTGAGATGAAACAATTTAACTTCAAACATTCTTCATTAATGAGAGGAAGGGTTTTTAGAAGGACTCTTGTAAAAACTGTAGAATTATTTTTAATTAAAACCTATTTGCCAAGAGCAATTTTTATTATTATTTTGTGGAAATTATCCTCAATAATGAAGTGTGGGTTACTAGGTAAGAGCTATAGAGAATATAAGTTTACCTTAATGTCTGCTTTCAAGTTCATGCTGCACCTGCAAGGACCAGCACCCAAATCTAGAAAAGCAGCATTTGCAGAAACCAGAAGTGTTTAAAAAGTGGATTATATTTTCATGGTGTAGATAACTAGATAACTAGACAACTTCTGTCAGGGTACAATTGTGATGAAGTCTAAATTCCATCCACGCAGGGCAAGATGCATGAGCTCCTATGTATGAAAAATGACCGTAAGTCATAGGTTTTTACTGAACAAAATTCACAGTGATACAACTGCTTACCTTTTCACAGTGACGCTTATTAGAACTTAGGAGCATCGTAGCAGGTAATCTCTTTCGAAAGGTAACATAACTTCGTATCGGCTGCAGGGTTGTGTGTGCTGCTGGCAAAGGATGTGTAGTCTGTCTTGTTTAGTCTGGACACTGCCATGTTGCTTGTCAAAAACCAATTTAAAATTCTCATCTGTATGTTTCACAGCCTCCTTTTCTTTCCATGCTTCATAATTTTAGATGTTCTAATCTTTAATGGAGGGATTTAAAATTGATGATGAGGTGTATATTTCTATTCTAGTGTTCATTGGAAATATACAAGTTTTTAGCCTCTTTCAAATTCCCTATTCAGTATTTTGTGTGGTTGAAATATGAGTGTAAAAATAGTAGATTTTTTAATGCTTTTGTGTAGGCTCAGGAGAGTCCTTCCTGCAATACTAGCTGGAAAGGTAATGAACTGTAAAATATGTTTGAATGATTGGGGATTAAAAATCTCTGGTGTGTAGTGACAGTGCAATAATATTCCACAGTAAAGCTTTCTTGTATTAAGAGTAATAAATAAAACTTATTTTTTCCCACTGTGATTGGTTGTCACCACCATAATGATACCTTTGACCTTCCTCCTCTTCAAATGTTGTTAGCCTGTGACCAAATAGTTAGGCTAATAGCAAAATGCTATGGAACCTAAATTCACAGTGAGAATTCTCACAAAACCATAGCGGTGAAAGTCTGAGAGTACAGTAGATGCCTTTTGGAATTCTGCAGATGTGTTGCCTTTTCAGTGTGGCATGCGTACTTCCTTCCTGTTATTCTTTGACCCCTGTTTCTGGGTTCAGAACTCCTGCTTCTAGAACTGGGTTTACAGAACTGCTTATCTTTGAACATACATGGTGTAAGTAAATTGACCCTAGTAGCTTTCCCGAGAACGAAGCTCAAATTGCTGACACTTCTTGGGAAACATGTTCAATTTAAATATTTATCTAGAGACTTTTAAAGTTTTAGAAGATTAGAACAGTACTTATTTTTATTTAGAAAGTTGGGCAAGGGATTTAAGATTATGTAAAAAGCTGTTTATTAATTTTTGCCTTTTTTTTCAAAAGTGAAGCCAATTGTCAAAATTACTTCAAAGAGTCAGACTAAAGACCAGTGCATTCTTCAGCTGGGTGCTCATGGCCTTTACTCCATTTTAATTCCTTTTTTTTTTTTTTTTTAACATTCTCAACTGAAATGTGAATGTCGTGGAATGCCTCCAGTGCAAGACTCCTGAATAACACTGCACCATATTTATTCACTAGAATTATGTGCCATTTTTGCCTCCCTTTCCTATTAATCCCCATTTGTCTGTCTAGAAGGTCAAAGGAGCAGCTGCTTCCGGGGCTGACCTCTACGCACCTCTGTTGTTTTGCTCTTCCAAGGGTACTAACTCTTTACTTCTTCCGGGAGACCTGCAGGATTGTCCTTTCAGAGCACTTACCCTTTCTTAGGTCAGGGAGCAAGAAGGACAACTACTTACGTGTTCCCATGATTCTTGCCGCTGTACGGGGCAGTGTTATCCTTTGCCACAGAGATGACTTGATGCTTTTTCTTAATGATTTCAAAGTTCACAAGTGAAATCAGCAAAAAAAATGGATACATTTGTACTACTGTTTTAAAAATCCGTATGCTTTTTGAGTGGCTACTACTCTGGGTAACTGCATCAAACCCTTTTCCCCCACTGTAATGAGTTTGGAAGCAAACCCATCCCTTATCTATACATATATACAACTTTTATTGCCCTGCCCCTCTGCTTTTAATAAGAATGGGAGTTCAGTAGAGCATTTGATACAAACAAGTGGCCACTTACTCCAAATTTCTGTGAACCTAAGATAATCAAGAAGAAATTCCTTTACTTTACTGGAACTTGCCAGTTGCACTGGGGTAGGTGGATAATGAAGGAGTGAAGCATTGAAATGTGTCTAAATCACATGCTGTTACAAGCCTTATGATAGATTTGTGTTTGACTTAACAGCTTTTGAAACCTAATAAAAAGAACTTAATTGACAATTCCTTGAAATTGCTAAGAAAACCCAGTGATGTTGGTAGGGTATAATAAGGAGTTTCTCATCACTGTCTTCAAGATAGAGAATATACACAAAAAAAAAAAAAAGGAAAAAAAAAGGATTTATCTCTGCGGTAACTCTAAGTAATTGATATACAGACAAGGTTTGGTTCCAATTTGCCAGCAATAAAGTTGTAATAGGGTTTTCTCTGCAATTTTAGCCTTAATGTGCTCATTCCAAAGAGCGGTATTTTTTCAAGCGAACAAATAACATCAGTAAAGCTTACGATCAGTAATAGCCCCACACTGATGCTCACATTAAACTTGTTAAATCAATTCACTAGACACTTTCTAAAGCGGACTGCCTCTTTACTTTGACTTGCATCCTATGTAGAGGATCCATCAGTTATGTTTATTTGAATGATCTTTACATTCAAAATCGGTCATTATTCATGCTTGATTGTGGTTATGAATGGGCCTCTTCTGCTTTTGTTTTTCCTCCTATTTTGTTTTGTGGCCGCTCACTTTTCAGTCTTTGGCATTTGAAGGATATGAATGTTTAGTGATACCAGCTACTTGAGTGTGGCTATTTCTGCCTCTCTGAAAATTCATATGTTTACTTGGTTGCATAAATACTGTGGATAACATCTTCCATGATCATCTACCCTTATTCGGAAGGCCTTGTTATTCTTGAAGCAAACACACGAGCACGTACATGTGTTTATCAAAGTGGGTATAAATTCTAATTGTGTTACCAAAGGTAGACTACAGTTCAATGGACCCAGAAGATGTTAGACTGGGAAAAGATAGCTGGTGTTCTAGAAAGCAGTTTTTGGAGGTAGGCAATCTACTAACCCTGCTTCATTTTTCACTGGAAGAAGTCGAGCCTGCTACTGCCTTTTGTTGGTAAACACAAAGAGAAATCTGAAGCCATCAATCTGGCTTATCAATACTACTCAGTGTGATTCTTTTCCTAGCCATTTTCCTTTTACTTTTCCTATACAGAACTTCATTTTTCTCGGAGTGTCCTTTCAGTTTGGCTGTGAATAAGTTGAGGGTCAGGTGAATAAAACAACATTAATGCTGTGTAGTTACAGAATTGTGTATCGCTTAGGGTGCGGCAGATGTGCCTCCATATGCAGAAGTCAAGTGTGGCAAAAAGGACATTTTCCAAAGAAACTGAGTTACCTGCTGATGTCTGCATTGGGTCTGACTAGAGCCACTTCGTTGCCTTGTATGGCAGGAGCCGTAGGTGCCCAGATGAATAGAAGGGCTACTCCCTCCAGATCTATGTCAACTTTGTATGCATGGTTTATCTGTGTCCTTAAACCAACTCTTTATTTTCCATACTTATGTATATTTCATTTTTGTTTCTTGAGGTGGATATAGTGTACTTTCAAATCAGGTATGTTATGTAACAGAGATATTATCTCAGAACAAATGTGAAAGAAGTCTTTACTATAACCTAACAAATAGCCTTTAAAATGTATTAAATCACAAAAACAATTATATCCCAGCTCCAATTTAATAATCTCTTAATTATGTTTTCTTTGATCACATGGAACAACAGTTCCATGAAGTAGTCTAGTACCAATACAGGGCTTTAGTCTGAATTTTAAATTTAAATTTTAAAACTTTCTGCTGCTCTCTCTCTTATTTTTGAGGGAGATCTGACATAATTTCTTCTAGTCCTTGGGCTTGAAGCACACTATAATTCATTTGACTGCTTTGGGCTACTTTATTCTATGTCCCAGATTCATAATTAAGGGGAAAAGCTTATTGCTAGACAGGCATTTGTTCCTTTATTTTTTAAAAATAAACTCATTAGGGTAATATCTATTTCTATTGTATTTAAGCCTGTGACAAGCTAGTGTGATTTATCTAGTGTCTGTAAGCAAATGCTCATCCCTGTGAGATGTATGAAGACTTTCAAGCAATCAGGGTGTAGCCTGTAAGACTGCATTTCTAAAAGAGCTGATTTTATTTCCTGTCGGCCCGCAAGTTATTATTCAGATGAGCTTTCACTCATTTTAGGATGATACTCAAATTAAGTAGATGAATGAAGACTCAACTTGGTGGAAGTCTTCCCTAGGTTTGACTGATCTGTATGTGACATGTGCCTATGTGTATCTAACAAGATACCTGATGTATTTAGTGACTATTTCGTGCTAGGCAGTGCACTAGGTATTCTTATGTATGTTGTCTCCCTTAATTTAATATGCAAAATAACCATGATGTGGTTATTCTTATCCCTCTTTAGAAATAAGGCAACTGAGGCACAGAGCAATTAGACAACTTTTCTACTAAATCGTAGCTAGTAACTGGAGGAACCATAATTCAAACCCAGATCTAGCTGATTCTCAAGCCTGTGATTTTTATACAATGTTACTCTAGGGCAAGTCTGTTTTTAGGGGGCAGATTACCTTCTCATTATGAGAAGCAACTCACCACAACTGATTTTCTAGTGTCATCAGATTTCTTGAGTTCCATTTCCAGTGTGTTTCCCTGCCCTAATTTTCGTTGTCCGCTCTGCCCCTTTTTACCCTGTTAATCATTTCCTTCTTGGTACTTTTTCCCCTTGGCCTCAGATCATGAGTTTTTCTTGGTTTACACCTCCGTGGTGAGTCACTCATCATGCTGTAGGCTGGATGCTTGTGGGCTGTATTTCCTCCATTTGCCCTTAAACATAGACATTTCCCAGCTTTCTCTTACTCTTGCATGCTTAGGCTGGGTGGTCTCATTCTCTTCTGTGTTTTTTTTTTTTTTTCTTCTGTGGTTTTTACCTACTACCTAAATGCTCATGGTAATTCTGTACTCCTGCCATACATTTCCTTCTGGAATTCTAAGTCCATATGTTCAGCTCTCTGCCATTGTGCCTTGATTTACCATAGGCATCTCAAGTTCAGAATGTCCAAAGCTAAACTCTATCATCTAAAACCCATTTCTCCTCTGGTGTTTGCTAGCTTCATGAAAGGCAAGTAAGCCTCAAGTTCTATCTCTCATTCGCACTCATTCAGATCGATTGTCTCTGCCCTTCTTCATCCCCATCCTCTCTGCTTTATTTGAATTCACCACTGTTTCTCATGGTGCTGAAGCCTAGCTGGGGTCCTTGGCTGCAGCCCTTCCTATCTCCCTCCTCCCATCCATTTCAGTTTCCCACATAGCTGCCTCCCTAGTCCTATCTCTATAAAGGAAACTATTTCTGTCACTTTCTTACACTAAAGTATTCAGTGCCTTTTTTTTTTCTTTTTCCTTTTCAAATACACAAAAAATGCATGGTCCTTCACAACCTATAATTTGTCCACTTTTATAGCTCCATCTCTTGCCTCTCCTTGTCCTCAATGCACACCTTGCCTCCAGCCGGACCAAACTTCTTCAAGTTTAATGAGTGTGCTGTTGTCTCTCCTACTTCCTTCTCACGCTGTTGACCAGAATGACTCATCCTTCCAGTGTCCATTCAGATACTCGGATGAGATCTCTGACACTCCCCATCCTCACTCCTAAAACTAGGATTATGGGCCCCTTCCTTTTTACTCTCAAATCAGTCTGGCATGTATTTTATTGCTTATTTACTTGTCACTGTTTTTTTTTTTTCTTTTTTTTTTTGCGGTACGTGGGCCTCTCACTGTTGTGGCCTCTCCCGTCACAGAGTACAGGCTCCGGACGCGCAGGCTCAGCGGCCATGGCTCACGGGCCCAGCCGGTCCGCGGCATGTGGGATCCTCCCGGATCGGGGCACGAACCCGCATCCCCTGCATCGGCAGGTAGACTCTCAACCAGTGCGCCACCAGGGAAACCCGACTTATCACTGTTTTGAAGCCTTTTATCCCTGTATCCTTGAGGCCTAGTGTAGGGCCTGACATACAGTAGGTGCTCATTAAATGAACTATATATTGAATAATGACAGTATTTCAGGAGAACCAGGCTTTGAGGCAACCAGTTATAAAAGCCATTATAAAGTTATATAGTAAAATAACTTCGAAAAATACAAAGCAGCACCTAGGCAAACAGTGGAAAACAACAAAGAATAAGAAGGCTACATAATGTAATCAGTGACATTTTTCATTGGTCAAAGTTCTGGAGGAATTATCAAATATGCAGTGACTCAGAACTTGGTTATACTTCCTAAATGTCAAATGTATGAGGAAAACTCTTAGTCTTGGATATAAGTCATTGTGAAAACCTATGGAAATATGTATTTATAGACTATGTCAGGAGATGCTGTAATCTTTCTGGGAACGTTAGAGAATTTTCTACAGGAAACCAGTTGCAGACTGATCTAGTCTTTCTTTTTTCCCCCATTTCTGGAAAAATATTAAAGATACCTTGGCCAGGAAAATTTGGAATGGGGAGCAAGCCAAAAGCTTCTATGAATAGGAAGTATACTTTTAACCTTGTTCTTGTTCGGTAATAGATACGTTCCTTTCCAACCCTAGTATGCTACAATTAACATGGGAACTTTGAAAATAACCCTGTTTTGAACTTGCCTAATGCTTGTCTTCAGTTTGACTGTGATTTGGGTAGTATGTGAGCAGAATGTCTGCCTAAATTGGTTATCAGAAGATATTCCAGCTAGTATTGTTCATAGCTGATACTTCTAAGCATAGTGAAAATTTGCAAACATGTTAGCATCTGTAAAACTGTCCAAGCTCATTTAATTGACATCTCTTTTGTAAAATAATATATAGAGAAATGAATGACCAGTCACTCTAGTTTAGTACTGTCATAATAATTGCAATAGAAACCAGATCAACCTCACTAAAATGTTTCTAAATCATGGACTGTTTTAGTGGGAGAGATGCCGGGAAATCATTTAAAGCATATTGTTTTCAAGGGTCAATTGCCAAGTGGGCTGTTAGTTTCCTTCTTTTCCATGAGCCTAGTTTTTTGAGCTATAGCTCTCTCATCCAATGTGGGATATGAGTGACTCAGCCCCATCTCACCCTGCTACAGATAAACACCTTCAAATGTGAATTTCTGAAGATGTTCTAGCCTTGCTCTTGGAAGGCCAATTTCACAGTTGAGGTCTTTGTCTCGTCCTTCCCCAGCGCCCTGTGCAATGTCTCTCCCTAGGTGCCAGCAACTCGATAGAATTCATTGAGGATCTGTGGTTGGCTGATTAACACATCAGGAGAGGGTTTCAATTCTATGGTTTATGAAGTTTCAGGCCAGTAAAGTGTGTTATTGTTCGTTGTAAAGAAAATATGGTGCCCTCAGAGTTCCTCTTTAGGCTAAAAGGGTAACTAGAAAAAATTATTGAGGTAAATCTGTGTTATAGCGATAGTTTTCTGAATTTAAAATTATTCATTAAAAGTAGATTTCCTGTTTTCTTTAAAACAAGAACCAATAGTTTACTATAGTATTTGTTTGTAGATATTTATTTAACCATTTAACATCTGTCTAAATAGTCATGATTTAGGTAAATTTCAATAAATATAAATCCCTTAACAACAACAACAAAACCGTATCCATTTTGACCATGGAAATTGGTTTAATAAGCAATGCATTTAATTATAGAAAAAGTTTCTTTCTCCATTCGGGGGGGAGAGTATAAATAAATAATTTCACTCATTTGGAATAGATTGTAATTATTTTGATTGATTTTGTTTTCATAAATTATGAATACTAACAAGACCCAATTTAAATCTAAGAAATGGTGAATTACTAGTAAATCTACTAATTAGATTTTAAGATCTACCCCAAGTATTATCAGTTTCAGTTTGTGCTTAATTTTCTTTTTCTTTTTTTTTTTTTTTTTGCGGTACGCGGGCCTCTCACTGTTGTGGCCTCTCCCGTTGCGGAGCACAGGCTCCGGACGCACAAGCTCAGCGGTCATGGCTCACGGGCCCAGCTGCTCCGCGGCATGTGGGATCCTCCCGGACCGGGGCACGAACCCGTGTCCCCTGCATCGGCAGGCGGACTCTCAACCACTGCGCCACCAGGGAAGCCCTGTGCTTAATTTTGTGATGAATTAGAATATAATTCAGGGAGACCCTTTCAGAACAGATTTTGTTTTGCTTCATACTGGCCATTATAATTTTTTTTGTTGTTTTCAAAAAACATAAACCTGGAGATAAATGTTTTAACTTCCTACTCCTGAACCTGAATGTATATCTTAACTTACTTCATAATCAAATGTCATTTAATTTGGACTTTATTAGTTCATTGCCCAATAATTTTGGCTTTATTTTTTCTAGCATGATTTTAATGTCAATATTATTTTTAAGTCAGGCACCCTCTAGATTGTATTTTGAAAGAATGACTGAAATGTAAAATGAAAATTGTGGAAATCTGGCACTGGACATCTTTCAGAAGGCATTTAGTTGTTGTCCCATTTTATAGACAGGAAAGAAGATCCCTAGAAGGGAAGGTGACAAAGAAGATTGAAGGCACTAACTTGAGTGCGTAGATGGATTCCTTTTCAAATAGAATCTCAAACATTGGTTTGTACCTTGGGGCTCAAGATCCTTCCATATGTTCCTAGTCAGCTTTCTCTCTTATCCTGCTGGGCATTGCCCCCGTACATGACCTGTTTCCTCATATTCCCTCATCCCATCTAGCCCCACCCCTCCTTTTCCTCGAAGGGACCATCCTCTTCCTTCCGTCACCTCCCAGAGACTGAGGTGCCAGGCATAAACTTCTGCAGCTTCCTGCTTCCACCCCTGTGGGTATATCTGCATGTACCAACGCTCACCTCTTTTCCTCAGACTTGGGGGAAGGGGCAGCCCTACAGGATCCTGTTTTGCCACATTCACTCCTATTTCCTCCAGGCCTTGGGCCTTGTGCTCCCAGTTCTTCCCACTCTTCTGTAATTTCAGTTTCCTGTCTCCTCTGGTGAAATATTTATATCCAGTAAGTCTAAGGACTTAAATCTATTCCTTATTTGACTAAAAGCTATGTCTATATACAAGTGTGCTGATGGGATTGCTTTTTGTTCAAGTGAAGAATAAAGTATGCCATGGGAGTAGATCAATTTTGAAAATATTGAATGGTATAAGGAAACTTGAAGTTCTCAAAACGTTTTCTGTTCATTACATTGAATGTGGCTCTTCCACAGTCTCCCTTTAACTGGTCACTCCAGGGTAAGATGGCTTATCACAATCGAACAAGTTACTCTCATTTGCATACCCAACAATAAAAGTGCCATTTCATCTTTTGATGATATTTTTTCTATTAAATTACAAAGAAATAATGTCACGATCCTTTTTCAAGGGTAGATTATATGCCAGTAATCATAAAGGAGTCACTTTGAAATATACTTTGCTTGATTACATTTTCGGGTGGTGGTAGGGAGATTATACCTTGGGGAATTTGGCCACATTTTTAGTAGTTCCTAATTTCAGCAGAAATATGAATCACTTCTTGAGAGTAGCAAAGAAAATCAGAACAATCAGCTCAATGTTTTATTGTTGCTCTTGTTCAAGTGTTTAGGAAATCAAGAAAGTTAAGCCTTTGGCTTAATAGTGTGCCGAGTTCTTATAAGGAAGTGGTAGCAATTTACAGTCGACCTGGTATTATGCTTTAGGACTAGCTTTCATATCTGGCTTTTTGTCCTTTCCATTTGGGTGAAGCTAATATAGGCAGGACTATGAGAAGCTGAAGATGGAAAATCTCTCCAGTGGTTGATTAGAATTACACTCTACATTGATGTGAAATGTATACATGTTAATTAGTTCGATGTTGTGTGTATTCACAGGACCTAACCTGATCAAAACAGGGCATGTTGACCTCATCTCATCTTATGTCCGAGGCCTTCGTGGGTCCACCTCATATTTCCTCTTTACCTCACTTATATGTCTTCCAAATCTTACTTGAATGAAGGAAAATACCCACCTTTCTTTGTCTTAAATGTCTCTAGCTCTCTTATATTCAAGAAAGCATTGCCTGCAGTATGGGATCTGGTGTTTCTATCCATTTGTGGTTGATGCTGTCTTTCTACCTTCTGGCTCAGAGTTGGAGCCTCATCATTCCTAGGTCAGTATCTTCTATGCACCAATTCTGATTATATTTCCTTTCTCTCCATTTTATTTTTTTTTACTTTGTAAAAGAGAGTACAATAAAAGTGCCAGTGACCACTCATTCCTAATTCTCCAGTTCATAAAATGGTTCTCAAATTAAACTTCCCACCAGATCCTTGGCTCACCCATGGAAGAGAAATACAGTCCTTCCTTGGATGATTTTACTTAAAAAATATTTTTAAGTGCTTCTGCTTATTCCTTCTAGGTATGTTTTAAGCAGATGAAATAGGCAAAACACTAGCATGAATTATAGTCATACTTAATATTCACAGTCACCTTGATAATTCATGTTAAGTAACACAGGTGATAGGCAACACTCATGAAATATTTGGGGGTGGAGAAATATTGTAAATGTAAATAATGTGGAAAACAATTTTATTTTTTCTCATTTTATTTTTTAAAGTAAAGACTCAAACAGTGAAGGGCAAAGGAAGTAATGTTAGGTCATGAAACTCTGTCTATGGACCTGACAGGTTCATGGTGCGTATGTCAAATGTTAAGAATATCAGCTTTATAATCAGATAAAACCCAGTTTGACCACAACTATGTATTTATTTTAAAATACAAAGGTAAATAATAAGCTGCTCTTAATTATAAATTTAAAAATATGAAAGTAAGAAGCAGCAACTTAACCATGAAACCAAGTGAGGAATCTGATTGACTCATTCAGTGAGATATGGGAGCAAAAGGGGAGCAAGCACAGAACAGTAAGCAGAGCCTCCACACAGGGACACAGAGTGACTAAATCAAATGAAAACCAAAAGCCAAGTGCACACACAGTTGTTATGTTGGCTCTGGGAAACTCAGTACCTGGCTGCCTTCCATGTGTATAAATTCTTGCCAATGACTAGTGTCTGACTCTCACATCTCTCTCTTCCAACCACTGCTTTTCCCTAAGGAATAACCTTACTTTTATGTGACAAGATCCTTAGATTCTTATGTTTCTACCTTGAGAGATTGAATTTAGATTTTTGAACATCTGGTTATGATTTGTTGGCATATACTTAAATGAGCTAAACAAATCTTTAAAAGAAGATATCCTTTCTACCTGGTCAACTTTATTTTATGATCAGCCAGAGTTCAAGTTGGCCCCTGTATTTCTAAATTGCTATTCAAGACCCCATCTTGCCCTGAAATTATGATAAATCTAACCACACACTTGTATATTGAGCAACAGGGCTCAGATTAAGTTGATCTTTTCTCCTAAGTTAAATTGCTTCTTTGGTTTACTGCTACTATTCTTTCCATCACTTAGACTTGAAATTTGAGAATTATTATTAACAGGTCATTCTCTATAACATCTCAACTTTCAATTGATATTTTATCTATATTAAATTTCAGGTTTATTGTTCTCTGTTTCTGATCAGTAACCGTTTGTCCTGACCTTCCTTCTTGCCTCTCTGTACATACCAAATATTCATCTGATCTCCCTAACCTCTTCCTTTGGTCCTTCCTTCAATCATAATGGTAACCAATTTCCCTTTTTTGGGTCATTTTTTCGTTTAAAAAAGCTGACAATAGCTACATTTACCCGTTGAGTAAAATCAGTCCAGGTTTATTTATAATGTTAATGCTTTTTTTGTGTTCATATAGCCCTTTAGATTTTTTAGTGTTTTGAAATCCATTGCTCTTTTTTATCTTCAAAGCATAGATAGTATTAGTCCTCTTTTAAGCATAAAGAAAATGGTACAAATACATCTGCCATCAGGCTCCTCCATAGCTTTCCCCATATTTCTCTTCCCACTTGGACTATCATCTTGCTGTTCTTCTGTTTATCCTGGTGCTACCAGTTCTTCAAGAAGCCCTGTCAAATGCTACTTCCTCCATGACGGTTTTTCTAGCTATTCTCTATAGGCAGCATTCTTAGTTCTTCTTCTGTGTTGGTCATATTTGCTCACTAAAATATTGTATTAATTGAATTTAAGCGAATATTTACTTGAAGAAAACCCAGCTTTTTTAAGCCTTTTAATTTTAAATTCCCTTGCTCTTTCCTTGAAGGGGTTTTTGAGCACTCTTTATAAGCTATTCTGATTGTCAAATTGGTGTTAGGAATTGGGGACAAAGATTATACTAGGCTTTATTAGATACTTCGACCAACTTTAGTCACTCATGGTAAGATACATCCATTGTATTTAAGGCAGTGACTCTTTAAAGAAGCAATTGTGCCAGTAAAAAAAAAAAAAAAAAGTTTGCTTTTATATACACGCTATTCACAGCTTTAAAATTGCATTTAAGCAGTTTCTTCAGTTTAAGTCAAAGGTAGTATTTCGACTTTTAGGTATTTAGAATCTAAACCTGCTAAGTAACTGGCAAGTTAACATTTCAGATCATCGTAATACCAAGTTTGACATCACAGTTTTACGTGTCAAAGTAATTTTCCTCCAATACACTTTTTTTCCCCGTAAGAAGTTAGGTACTTTTATTCCTTTTCTAAAGTAATGGAGTATGAAATTCAGACATCATTTTATCCTAAAGCAATGCTGGGAGATAGTGGTGGTATCTGTCTTATTATAGAATTCTTGGCTCGTAGGCTTAGCAACAATCCTGAGGAGGCCCTGCTTGCCTTGAGAGCAAGGGGAGAAGTTTTGGAAATGTGCAGTACTTCGTAAAAGGTAATGAAGCAGAAGGTTCAGCTCATCTGGAGTTGAAAATAAACTGCCTCCTAGTAGTTTGACAGAAAGACAAGGGGTTGGCTTTAAAAATGAGTCCGTCCTCTGTTTTAAGCCGGTTGTATTCCAAAGATATAAGTAAAGAGAGCAATTCTTTTAATAAGTTGAAGAAGGGCAGCTTTCCTTTTAGAAAACAGCATGTGTGAAGCCCTTCATGGTGCTGGTATTTCAGCCTCTGCTTTTATCATCCTGGGTGGTGTAATTAGAAATTAATCCTAGGAGAAACTTTTTGCCTAATTTTGTGTTGATTGTCTCTTAGTTAAATTGTCAAGACACACTGTGCTTCGAAAGCCAAGAAGTATATGTATAGTGAGCACAGTTCCACCTTTACACCATTGTTTTAGATTTCTTTCAAGTTCAATCTACAACCAGATGGATTACATGCAGAGCATGATAAAGTTGATTGATTGAGCAGCATGCCAGGACCTGAAAGGTCATATCTTCACCTTGATTCATTGAAATCAGGTAGACACACAATTTAAGTGACTTCAATCAAATCATGATGAAATGTTAAAATTGTTACCTTGGACATATTTAATAACAGTAAAACATTGCCCATTCTCACTTTTACACAATCATTCACGGCATTTTGTTACAGATTTTTTAAAAATTTAGAGATTCATCAACTCAATAAAAAAAAGTCTTTTAGTTTATAAAGGAAATATCCCAAGAAAACGAAAATGAAGATTTTCATTTTCTTAATGAAAATAACCGAGTGTGGTTTATTAAAAACTAATTTGAAAAGGCAATTGATTTGAGAATGACATAATCCGGATGAGAGATCTGTTTTTAAAGAAAATAAACCTGCATATCTCCATTTAACATTGTATACTATAGTGTTATTTGGGTCATTAATGGCCTACACACACACACACACAGAGGAATGATTTAACTAGATGTTGCTAGAAGAGGTAGATTTAATTAGAAGAGTTAGTGTCTGAAGGAGTAATAGGAATATTTGAGAAATGGATGAAATTTGTGCAACTCCCTCTGCTGAGCTGTCATCTTTGTCTCCTTTGTTTTATAAAATTTCTTTCACACAGGAAACGTGACTGATAGAAGGTGCTCAACAAATGTTCATTTCCTTTTCCTCCTTTTCCCGACTTTCAGCCCTAACAGTGGCCTGCCCTTGTGCACTTCATCAGGGCTCTCTGGTCTCTTTTCTTGGGGAGTCCCTCAGAGGCCCAGGATCGAAGGCCTCCAACTATAGTTTGCAGCCTGATCCCTACTTCTGTTTTCCTCCTTTGTTCCCAGAGTTTGTCTCCACAAGTTTCTCTCCGTAATTGGTTATGTTTCTTGAGTTAATATGGCAAAGAGTTTAGAATGGCAGGCACAGAGTAAGGGCTAGTCTAGCTACCATCGTCACCGCCACCAGTGGAGAGCACTCTGTGGATCTCTTGTGGCTTCCTAGAAATAAGGACACCTCTCCACTGTCTGCTTCAAAGGCACCTCTCTGATGGGGAGATGTTTACCCAAGCCCAGCCCCGTGGCTGGCATCCGTATAGGCAAGGAGCTGAACTACAAACCTAAATTCTGTCACTGAATTCATTGGTCTGGGCTTATTTCAAAGAAGTAGATTTAATAAATATGGGAATTGATACTACTTATTTTCAGGTTTAGTAATAGTATTAACTCCTCCTTAGAGTTTTCTTAGGGAGTTATATTTTCTTCATCTTTTACAATATATCAATAGTTTTCTACCTGTAGATGTTACAGTCTCGTTTGTATGGTAATGAGTTTAACTTTTTTTGTGATATTTGCTAAGAGCAAGGCATTAGAGATTTTTTTTCAGGTTATAATAGCAAGTAAGATAAAAACTGACATTTATTGTGCTAGATTCTGTTTTAGGTGCTTTACATGTGTTCACTCATTTAATTCTCATAATAGTTCTAGTAGTGAAGTGCCATTTTTCTATACTTGACAGAAGTGAGGTACAGAGAGATGATAATACATACAAGGTAAATCATGGAGCCAGGATGCAAAGCTCAGTGGTGTGGCTCTGGAGCCTGAGTTGGTGACCACTATAATTTGCAGCTGTCTTCATTATTTTTTTTTACTTGAAATATTTTAATCCATATTCTTAAAGTAGAACCATATATTGGCTTTCTGATCATCCGTCTGACACTCTCAATTATCTCCTTTATTAATGGCATTTACAAGAGGATTACATTTTAGAGACATATACATACATATACCCACATGTATTTACTTAGCCTATAACTTCAAGTAAATTATGTGTTTCAGAGACTAACATTGGGGGATTGTTAGCAAAATGTGATGCCTTTTTTTGAGAAGTCATTGCATTTCCCATTCTTGAAGTTCATTTTTATCTCAATCTGAAATTAAAGAGGCCTACCTGTTTAAGCAATGTAAAGGATGAGTTAAATGTATGGGTTCCTCCTTTTTATATCTGATAGATACCAGTGACAGGATATGTTTTAATCTGTGGACACTTGAACCATTTTAACAACTTTGAATACTTGGAAATATGAATTGCTAGGTCAAAATTGCCCCCTTTTTCTAGAAGTCTGAAATGGGATAATTCAGACAGAGGAGGGAATCAGTATAAGCTCTACACACTCTAACCTGTAAGAGTCCTCAACACTAAGCTAAAAGTGATTTTTTTCCATCTCAAATATAATTATCATTTCATTGCTTCAGAAAAATGCAGAGATGAACTAAAAACAATAATTTTTTAAAAACTACAATTAAATGACTGTCTATCATGTATCTGCTGTGTTACTATGTGCCTAATATATGTCTGGCCTAATCACCTCGTTTTACAGATGAGATGAGAAAACTGAGTCTCATAGAGGTTAAGTGATTTGATCAAGGTCATTTAGCCAATGTCTGGCCAAATATGTCTAGACTCTTTATCTCACCATCTACTGTGGTTTTGAAGGACTCTCCAAGGGAATCTCAAATATTTCTGCAGAACACTGTTAATGGAATCTTGTGCGTTACAGACCCTTAGTACTTTAGCCAGTGAAGATATCTGCATTCATATCCTGGGTATTTATCCTGGTAAATATCTCTGATAGTTATTCAGAGATAAATATCAGAGGGCTGTTAGGAGAGTTGGTGGGTTTAAAAATTCTCTCTAATTTTCTGTCTAAAAGAGACACATTTGTAATACCTGACTTAGGAAGGCAAATAATTGTTTGGGATGGGTAATTGCCAGTTTGACATTTGTTATTATGACTTCGTCATTTTTACCCTGTAGTTTATGAAATCTGCTATTGTATATTGCCCAAAGGCTTTGAAAAATCAATGGCTGCATTTTAAAGCATATAGAATAAAATAAATTAAATGCCACAATTCACACTGTATAATTTTTAAGGCTTTGGGGAATCTGAGCATACCAAGGTCAGGCTATTCCTGGGGTATTAAGAATACTAGAAGATATTGCCTCTAGCTCATTGTACTTTCTATATATTTTATGGTGTGAATTTTACTACATAAATGTGCAGATGAGAGTATATTAAGAGAATGTGTACAGATAGAAGATTTTTGAGATTTAATGTGCTGAGGTAGTGTCACCAGCCTTTAAGGGTCTTGACTTATGAGAGGCCCGTAGGTATCTGTTGTTCTGTCATCTCATCAAAATATAGAAAAGAGAATTAAGAATAGGGAAGAGCTTTGTTTGTATGAGTTGAAAGATTTTGTAGGTGCTCCAAATGTTTATGAGGTCTCAACCATGAAATTAAGTTTTTGTTTTTTACACGCCTTTATAATATAGGATAGGCCAACATTCTTCTTCATGAAGGTAAAATAGAACTTATTGACATATTCTTCTGGAGTTTGTCTCACTAAATAAAAATGTTTGAAATAATTTAAGATGGAAAGAACTTAAAATATACTTCTTATATTTAAATAATTATTTCCCACTGACTGGATTATAACCACCCTAGACTAGATGACAAGTTTCCTGTGGACAAAACCTGCACCTATAATTCGTTTTGATGCCGCAGAACGCTGAGCCTAGTGTTGGGCCCACGCACAGGAGGCTCATGACCCATATTGAAATGAAGTAAGCAAACGTGTGTTCTGTGGTTCTTGGTCACTCTACGCCCACATAATCTGGAACCAGTCGTTCTTGCTCACTTCTTTGATAGCTCTGAAGAATTTGACATTTACTTGTCCCTCCAACAAGTTGCTTTTACTCTTACTGTGTCCTGGAGGATAGCAGAAGAAGTTAAAAACATGATCATTATACTCTTCCTGATGGTTCTTTTCTCCAACTGCTAAGTTTTAGGCTGCCTTGGGATAACAAACTTGCCCAAAGAGAGGTGTGTGTTATGTGCACTTGGCCAAGGTGCTGTCAACTTCCAGTGACCTTTGTAAATCTAGCCCCTTCTCTTGCCCTACCCTGGGACAAGGACACCTGGCCTCAGGACTGCATGCCAACCATGAGGCAAGCTGAGTGTTTGGATCTGCTTGCCTTACTGGTTCTTTCCTTCTTTTAAAGAAATCCTTTTTTTCCCAACTTTATGGACTTATAATTGACAAATAAAATTTTAAGATATTTAAAGTGTTCAGTGTGGTGATTTGATACATTGTGAAAAGATTCCCTCCATTGAACTAACACATTCATCACCTCACGTACTTGTGTGTGTGTGTGTGTGTGTGTGTGTGTGTGTAATATATATAACACTTTCTTAATTCATTCTTCTACCAGGGGACATTTATGTTGTTTCCATACCTTGGCTATCACGAATAATGCTGTCATGAACATGAGAATACAGGTATCTCTTTGAGATAATGGTTTTATTTCCTTTGGATATATACCCAGAAGTGGGATTGCTGAATCATATTGTAGTTTCTATTTTTAATCTCTTGAGGAGCCTCCAGGCCTTCTTCAGTCCATTTTGAGTTGATTTGTATATGTGGTGTAAGATAAGTTTCATTCTTTTGTATTTGGCTATCCAGTTTTCCCAGTGCCTTTACTGAAGAGACTCTCGTTTCCGCACTGTATATTCTTGGTTCTTTTGTTGAAAATTAATTTGCCTATATAGGCATGGGTTTATTTATAGACTTTCAGTTATATTCCATTTATATTTGTATCTGTTTTTATGCCAATAACATGCTATTTTGATTACTATAGCTTTGTAATATAGTTTAAAATCAGGAAGTGTGATGCTTGCAGCTTCATTCTTCCTTCCCTAGATTGTTTTGGCTATTCCAGATATTTTGGGGTTCCACAGAAATTTTAGGATTTTTTTCTATTTCTGTGAAAAATGTTGGAATTTTGATAGGGATTGCACTGAATGTGTAGAACACTTTGGGTAGTTTGGGCATTTTAACTATATTAATTCTTTCAGTCTATAAGCATGGGACATCTTTCCATTTATTTGTGTTGTCTTCAGTTTCCTTTATCAGTGTCCTAGTTTTCAGTGTACAAATCTTTTACCTCCTTGGTAAAATTTACTCCTAAGTATTTTATTCTTTTTTAATGCTATTGAAAATGGGATTGTTTTCTTCATTTTTCTTTCTAATAGTTCATTATTAGTATATAGAAACACAACCGATTTTTGTACATTGATTTTTGTTATTAGTTTTAGTGGGTTTTGGTGGTATCTTTAGGCTTTTCTACATATATTATGTGATTAGAAAATGGAGACAATTTTACTTCTTCCTTTTCAATTTGGATTGCTCTTATTTTCTTGCCTAATGCTCTGTCTAGGACTTCCAGTACTATGTTAAATGAAAGTGGTAAAAGTGAGCATCCTTGTCTTGTTCTGATATTAGAGGAAAAGCTTTCAGCTTTTCACTATTGAGTATGATGTTAGCTGTAGGTCTGTTGTATACAGTCTTTATTATGTTGAGGTGCATTCCCTCTGTACCCACTTTGTTGAGAGTTTTTATCATGAAAGGGTGTTGAATTTTTTCAGATGCTTTTTCTGCCTCAGTCGAGATGATCATATGATTTTTATCCTTCGTTTTGTTAATGTTGTGTATCACATTGATTGATCTGTGGTTGTTGAACCATTCTTTCATCCCTAGAATAAATCCCATTTGATTGTGGTGTATGATCCTTTTAATATACTTTTGGATTCAGTGTGCTAATATTTTGTTGAAGATTTTTGTATTCTTTTAACAGACACAGCCCTGCATGATCTCTTCCTTGGGTCAGACTCTTTGACTCCTTCCTTCTTATACTTATGAGATGCTATCTCTATGCACATTATTTTGTAAATAAAAGTAATTATATGGTAAGACATACTTATATAAAATTATCAAGACTTTGAGGTTGCTTGTGGTTTTGTTTTTATGGTTGCTTGTGGTTCATGTTGTCTTCATTGCTGCATAATTGGCCTTGTCTTTGCTGTTTTCTTGTCATGGATTTCTGTGTTTCTCCTTTATCCTATTTTTTTTAACCTTAAAACATTACCTCTCTTTTATTGATACACAGATTGCTTCAGCTTAGTCCATCAGGAATTCATCAGTCAATTATGATAGGTCTATAATTCTAATGGGGTACTGTGGGAAAGTTCTCAAAATATATTTGAAGTAGTCTCTACCCTTGAGAAGTTCAGGAACTTGGAGAAGAGTTTTCTCTATCTCCTTAGGTGTTAGTATAGGTCATGGGTACCAGAAAATCAAAAGATCATTTGCATGTGTTTAAGCCAAAGAAGAACAGGAGAATGTTGATATTTCATGTTGGAATATTTAGTATTTCTCTGGGTCTTTTACTCTTCTATCTCTCTATTGGAGAGAGAGTACAGGGCGTAAGTTGTGAAAAGAGCTTTACACCCCTGTAATTTATGTCTTCTGTGCCTGATGTCATTACTGATTCCCTTAAAATGAAATGTCATGACAGACTAATGCTTTCTTGAAGTACTGGTGGTAAACCTGGGATCTATTCCACCCCTCATCCAATTATCCCCCTGATTTCCAGGCTAGGCCTAGAAATGCCTAGTAGGACCTTGACATGTAAACCCCTAGGAAATAGTGACTGATTTTACCTAGAATGTTCTATCATAAAGTGCATTGAGAAATTTCAAAATAAAAATTGCTAAAATCTGTTGACTGCTTATTTGATGTCTGGCTTTAATGAAAGCTGTATTAAGGTTCAATCCACACAAAAACCTTCCTGATTGGTATCTTAATGTTTTCCTCATTTTATAGATGAGGAAACAGAGGCATAGACTGGTTATCTATCTTTCCCAAGACCCAAATCTAGTAAGTTTCAGAGCTGGAATTTGAACTCCGTCCAGATGGGTCTTGAACCCACACTCTGAACCCCTGTGTTCCTTTGAAGGAACCCTAAACATTTAGATACAGAGACATGGGAATAGGTGACTTGACTTTGAGGAGTTGAAAGTTTCTGACCAATATCATTCAGCAGTTTTAAGTTCCTGACTCAGATAGTTATTTAGGAAAACTGTGAGGAAATGCAAAAAATATTTATGAGGTTTGGAATAGATTAAAGCAAAGTAGGTGCTAGCCTATGAGCATGTCTTAAGAATGGCCTCTGATGTTCAAAGAAATTGCCTCCAGTGCCAAAAAGCTTTATTCATATTTTCATGTCTTTGTCTTAAGTTATTAATACCTGTTAAAATACAAATTACCCTCATAGATGGAGAAATATGAAATATCATTTATTTGAGCAACAACTTATAGAACTACACAAGTTATAAAGTGGCAAGGACTATAACAGGTATCTTTGGTCTAGTTTTCTTGAAGCAGAGCCTGAGATGGGATTTTTGTGCAAGGGATGTAGGGAGAGGGTGCTTTCAGGTGAACCTGTGAAGGGAGTGAGGGAAGCTGAGGACAAGAAAGGGGAAGGACAGATTCAATGTGTTCCTCTTGGGAGATCTGGAAGAAGAAATCTCCATGGAGTTGAGGAAAGGGGCTGACTTTTTGTACCCCATGTAAGTCAGTCATTAACTTGTCTCCCTATCACCCCTTCACCCCCCCAGTCACCAAGTGTAACCTCTTAGGCATTTCCAGAAGGTTTGACTCCCACTGACTGAGAATAATTCTCTGGAGAAGGTTATAGCTATGCACAGTGGGCAGCCATATTCATGACAGCTGAGGCATGAGTGAGTGATCTATAAAGAGAAAGGGTGGTGGGGAGGCAGGCCAGTGCCATCGACCACAAAAGACTTGGTCAGAATGCACTGAGGGAACAGAGAAGACAAAGATCAATTCTACGTGGTGGAGATGGGATTTTTAGTCATTAACAACATAGTATGAATAAGGCACTCAAGAGTTAACTTAATAGATGGGGTGTGTGTGTATGTGAGAGAGAAAGAGAAAGAGACAGAGACAGAAAGAGAGAGGGAAAGCATTAAATGAATTTAAAAAAAACAGGGGGGATAGATTGGGATTATGTACTTCAAAAATGTGCTCTGGTATTTAAAAAGCTTAATTATATAGACACTTACTTATAATCATTCACCAGAATAGGAAAAAGTCACATTGATATGAAGGCTAGGTTAGTTATGTGTTTTCCCCCCAGGAGACTATAATTTAAAGACAGCTTTGTAATATTTTTGTTGTTTTTGTTTAAATAATAACTTTGTGGCCTTAGCCTTTAATAGGCACATGTCACAACCACGGATTATCATTTGACAGGCTGCCATATAATAGATGTTGTCCTCTCTGCACACATGTCAGGTCAACCAGCTTGAGAGGTGAATACCTTCTTGGAGGGCATGGCAGGCAGGGGATAGAGATCATTGGAAATACACCCTGGGAATCTTTCCACCAGCCTTGTAGATAACACACCTAAGAAAGGATAATCTTTCTAGCAGTGCTCTTAATGTAGAGTTTTGGAGTACAAATATTTATTGAAAAATACCTGATTTTAAAAATTCCTCCACTGTTTGCTACCTCTACCATCTGGTTCCACACGTACCAGAGCAGTATTAGCATAATTAAATTAGCGCTTTCCTATCTCACCTTCCTCTGTTCTGATGGGTACTGTAACTAATATATCCATTTGGGGTGTACGATATTTTTGACAAGATATTTATAAAATTAAATTAGTAATATTTCTTACTAATTTAACCTGAACTAAAGGATGAGCCTCTGAATGATCCTTAATGATTTTTCAAAATGAGGAAAGAAACACAAAAAAGCAAAGATCAAGCTGATTGTTATTACTGTGGGGATGTTCTGTTTTTCCTTTTTCCCAAAATGTGGATAACTTAAGTGACTGTAAATTCTCAACAACAGTGAATAAGCTGATGAAGATCAAGGTGATGCCTTCAAGTACTCATCAAATTCCAGGCTTGGGGCCAGCCTCCTTGTATAGCACTTGTGTTCTGTTTTCTTCCACCAGAAATCATGTTTTCCCATTCTGTTTTTCTTAGCATCTTAGGCAAATCAGGATTTGAGTCATCCACATCATTTTTTTTTTTTTTTTTTTCGGTACACGGGCCTCTCACTGCTGTGGCCTCTCCCGTTGCGGAGCACAGGCTCCGGACGCGCAGGCTCAGCGGCCATAGCTCACGGGCCCAGCCGCTCCGTGGCATGTGGGATCTTCCCGGACCGGGGCATGAACCCGTGTCCCCTGCATCGGCAGGCGGACTCTCAACCACTGCGCCACCAGGGAAGCCCCACGTCATTTTTTAGTATGATAATATTCAGGAGCTCTGTCTTAGATTCAGTTGCTTTGCATTTTTTCTACGAAGAGCATCAACTTATTGATCATAATACCTATAATTATGGCAGTGGGATGCTGATGAACTTTGTCTCAACTGCTTGGTTTGGCTAGAGATTTTGTCTTTGAACCAGAATAACAATCTTAAGTATCTTGTAGATGGACCAGATAAGAAATGAAAGTGAACTACGTTTCCTTTTTACGAGTGTTTACTTTGTTTCCTCAAATAAAGCATCACTGGAATTCTGGCAGATTTGACATTGTAAGAAGTAAACGGTCTTCATCCAAGGCAATTACTTTTGGAGAGGAAAAAATAACTCTCCCAAAAGGTAGTGATAACTGAAAATTTTGTGGAAAAAAAATCTGAAATCTCTCTACAACTTGATAAATTTGGAGTATTTCCATTCACGTATCATCTTGACTCTAATTTCTCCTGTTACTATGAGCCGGTATTCCTCCTTTACACTCCAGTTTCTCTCCAATTAAATTACTTGTTATATTCTTCCGATCACTGTGGCCACTTGCTGATTTCCCATCAGCACCCTGGTGCTGGGCGCCAACTGTCTCTTCTCCGGCTGTTGATTTCCCAGAAGCTGACTCCACTGGGCGCTGTGCCTGACACACTGCTTGGCTCCTGGGGAGCATTGGACCCTGTGGATTGTCCGAGCTTCCTCATTCTCCGACTTCTCTAGTCTCTCTCTTCCACTGGTTTCGGGCTTAATTCTCTTTCCTTTTACGTATCTAGCTCTATTTTCCTTATGTGGGTCCTGGGTTCATCCTCTGCCAGCCTCCCTTAAATGGGGGGCTCTCGCAGGCTGTTCCCTTAGGGCTCTTCTGTTCTCCTTCTACACAGTACAGGAGTTAAAAGCTTTAGAATCAGGAAAAAAAAAAAGAAAAAAAGAACCCCTAGGTTTGAATCTTAACCCAGCTGCTTACTAGCTCCATGACTTGAAGAAAGCTATTTACGTTTTCAGCTGGTCTAATTTTCTTGTTTTTAAATTAAAAGTTATAATACTTCCATCCTGAACAACAATCTGTAGATACATGTGACTTTTTTAAAGTTATTCACACAGTGATGGCCTGTAGACTAAACTCATAAAAATGCTCATTTTTGCTTTTGTCTCTGAGTAGCTGTGGACCAGCTATGGTCCCTGGGCTGTGAGCTCATCAAGGCAGGGATACTGGTTTTCTGGTATCCCAGCACCACAGTAAGTGCATGGCACATACGGAGTCCTCACTAGAAGGTTGCTGAATGAATGAATATCCAAAGAAAAAGTTTTCACTGAAATAGTGATTCCAAAATTTAATTGGCCTTGGTGATTTCTCATCTAAACTCTAGATCTCTCTTTCCAAGCTCTTACTCTGTATCTCTCTGGACACATCAAGGCGAGTATGTATGAGAGCACGCTCTTTCCCCAACCTGACCTCCTGTCCCTGTGCTACCAATCACGAACCGGATGCTATCCTGATAATATCCCCTTCTTCCCGGCCTCCCATGTCTAGCTGGTTCCCAAATCCTAATTATCATTGCAATGTACTCCCTCCCCTCTGTTTCCACAGACTGTCTGAATTCAGACCTATCCCTTCTCATTTGCATTATTACTCTAGCTTTATAACTAGCCTCCTTTCTTCTAGCTTTGTCTTAAAGCATTATCTATGCTATTCCTAGAGCAAGCTTTATGAAATTCGGAATCATCGAAGTAGTACAAAGGAAATAACTGAAGCCTCCACAGATTGTGGGAATTGCTTCTCTCAGTTAGCCTGGGGCCCAGTTTAGAGTTCAGGCAGGGTCTAGAATTTAGGCTTCCTATTTCAAACACCTAAGCGTCTTCCGTTTGACCGGAATGCCTCCCATTAGGATATACATGCCAGGAATCTAGCAGCTTTTTGTAAAGGGTTGCATTTTTATGTGAGAAAAGTTCCAGGCTCCTTTTCGTTATATTAGTTGAAGAAACTGAAACACTGCACAAAATTTAAGTCCTAGAAGCACAACAGTGGCAGCACCTGTGTGAGTTCCCAGCTCTGAATCATGAGTTTGCCTCTTTTCCCTTGACCCTTGCTGCTTCTCTGAATTTACAAATGTGCATGTGAGAAAAAAATGCTTCTCTCTAAAAATCCAGGGGTAAGAGTGAAAATAAGAATCCAGATAATAAAGTGTAGCCGCAAAAGGGAGCCCACTTAGTTTGGAAAAACCGTTACTGTATCAGAATGATGTATCTGCAAGTGACTTGCGTGAACATATTTTATGAGCCCGCAAGCGTGTATTTTGTGGTTCCCCGCAGCAGATATTGCTCTTTTATTACTCGTTAGCCACTTAAAATCCAGACCAATTTTAATAGTACTAGAAGAGCAAGAAAATTTATTTTAAAGAAAAAGGCTACATTCTTCTAAACCAGAGTCATAATATTAATACTTAAAATGCATAGCAACATGCTGGGAAAATGGGATAGTTATTTAGATATATTATAAAATGTAGCCTACCACTTTGATGTGATTCACTACTATTTCACCAAACCAATTTAACAGTATCCTGTAGAGAGGGAATAGTGCAATTAAAATTAGTAACAGAGATTTTCACATGCATAGATCTAAATCAGGGTAGGTTGATAATGAATTAAGTAATTTTGCCTCCTTGTGAAGTCAAATCTGTTATAGATGTATCCAGGATAGATTCATGTTTAAAGGACCTGTCTACACACAGCACTCTGACTCGATTGACAGTATTCCCAATTGTTTTCTTCCTTTCCTTCTTTGTTTTTTTTTTTTTTTTTCCATTTTGCCTTTGATGGGGGAACTTAAATATGCAGTCACAATAAATTAATATCATTTGATGATTTGATCAACTGGTCCTGTTTCAGTAAGGGCCACATCCTTTCAAAATATAATTTCCCAAATCTAATTCGTAAGAAATCAAAGCCACAAACTACATGTGAATCTTTATTTAGATACTCTCTAACTTTTCAGTATCAAAACACACAAAAAGTTCGTCTCACCTTTTGGTACTTAGCTTTGTATGAGAACACCAAAGGTGCCCACGTCAGTTTCACCCTAGTGGATTATTGCGTATGGGTGCTTGCTTCACCCTAGTGGATTACTGCGTATGGGTGCTTGCAGTTTCATACTTCCCATTTTGAGGTTGACTGTGCCAGCTGCAGTGTGCAGTGTGGGTGCTGTGTGTTGGTGACTGTATTGGCACTAGGTCTTAAGATTGGTTTATGTTCAGCATTTCTACCCTGAAGGTAGGATTAATTTGCTCTGAGGAATTTGATAAAGAGCTATGAATATACTCTTCTTATGACTTGAAAAGAAGTGTTAAATATACTCGCCAGGGGAACACAGAAGTAGTGAGGATGGGAGTGAATGTAGTTATCACAACAGTTAGGAGTTAATTTGTCTTCAGTCACCACAGCTATCTGCAAGGTTTATGTACTATGTCCTACATACCATACCTGAACGGGTGGCCTTTTGCCATGTCAGAAGTAGCTGTAAAACCAAGTATTTATTTCAGTCCCCTGATCTCCCTGCTCTAAACAATAATGTTTATTCCTAAGAATACTGCTCCAGGGCTTCCCTGGTGGCGCAGTGGTTGAGAGTCCACCTGCCGTTGCAGGGGACACGGGTTCGTGCCCTGGTCCGGGAAGATCCCACATGCCGCGGAGCGGCTGGGCCCGTGAGCCATGGCCACTGAGCTTGCGCGTCCGGAGCCTGTGCTCCACAACGGGAGAGGCCACAGCAGTGAGAGGCCCGCATACCGCAAGAAAAAAAAAAAAGTGCTCCAATTTTAAAGAAGTAGTACGGCTTATTGGAAAATTCATGGATTTTTAAAGCAAAAAGACATAGATTCTAGGATGAATCTCTACTTCACCATTTACTAACTCTGAGTTCCCAGACAAGTTATTTATTTTTCAGAGTTTTATGTAGTTCCTTCATCTGTAAAATGAACATAATAGTGGTAATTAATTTCACAGGATTATTGTGAAGATCAGAGGTAATGAACATGAAGTACTTGGCATATAGAAGGCACGTTATAAATGATACTAAACAGAAATTATGATGATTATTTTCTCATGCCTTAAGATAAATGACAAGATGATAGCAGAATGTCTGTAAACATATAAATACTCTTCTCACAGAAAGTTTCATTTGTCTCTTCTAAGGTAGAATTCTGGCTTTCTGAAAGAATGGTTGGTAGAAGGTAAGGAGCCCATGTTTGTTTATTCACTCATCACAGGCTTTGGGAGTGCTTGCTCTGTGCCAGGTATTTGGAATGCAGGAGTGAACATAATGAAGCCATCCCTCCGCCAAGCTTATATTTCTTGGTGAGAAAGTAGACAAACGTATATATAATGCATGATAAATGCTACAGAGGAAACTCAAGCAGTGTAAGGGGGCAGGGAGTAGTATGGGATGATACTTTAGATAGTCTGCCAAGTATTTTTTCTTACAGAGAGAAATCCAGAAACTTGGAAATGTCAGCCGTTTAAAAAAAGACTTTTCTTTCTCTTATATAAAACTGCTTTATTCCCAGGGTATGTAATCAAGTGGGGAAGCAGGATGGTCAAATGGGAGAGGCATGGATATTGGAAAGCAGGGAATCTTATTTCTAGTCCCACCTCTAGCACTAACTAGCTAGCTACCATAGGCAATTCACTTTGAGCTTCAATTATTTTATTTGTCAAAATCATCAAGTATTAAGTGCCTGCTATGTGCCAGATACTTGGAATAGGGAAATGAACATACCAATAAATGCTTTCAAGGAATTTACCTTTTGTCAAGAGAAGGTAAATCAACAAATGCACATGTGGTATCAGTTGTAGGTGCTATAAAAAAAGAAATAAGGCTGGGTAAAGGAACAGGGTGTAACAGAGGATGACATTTTAGATGGTATTCTAAGTATTTAATGTCTCTCTGAAAGGTAACTTTTTTTTTTTTTAATAAATTTACTTATTTATTTTTGGCTGTGTTGGGTCTTTGTTGCTGCACGGGTTTTCTCTAGTTGCGGCGAGCGGGGGCTACTCTGTTGCGGTGCACGGGCTTCTCATTGTGATAGCTTCTTTTGTTGCAGAGCACAGGCTCTAGGTGTGCGGGCTTCAGTAGTTGTGGCTCACAGGCTTCGTTGCTCGGTGGCATGTGGGATCCTCCCGGGCCAGGGCTCGAACCCGTGTCCCTTGCATTGGCAGGTGGATTCTTAACCACTCTGCCACCAGGCAAGTCCTGAGAGGTAACATTTAAGCAAGAACTCAATGACGTGAGGGAGGAAGTTATACAGATACCTGGGAAGAGACAGCGGCAACAACGTTGTAGAGCCCTCGTGGGAGCAAGATTGATGGAATCTAAGGAAGGCAAGGAGGTTGGTGGCACTGGAGCTGAATAAGAAAGGGGTGGGTGGTAGGAGATAAGGTTGGAGCTGTAGCCAGAGCCAGACATAGGCTTTGGATTTTATTAGGTGGAAGGAGGCCACTGGAGAGTTTGAGTTGGGGATAGACATTATCGGAATTTTAAAAATTAGTTGCTATGTAGAAAGTATACTAGGTAGGGCCAAAGTAGAAGCAGAGAGACTAGCTCAGGAGACTATTGACTGCGGCGGTCCAGGTGACAGAGAAGGGGGACCTACACTAGGGTGTGGTGGAGGACGTGAGAAGTAATCAGCTGGAGGATATATTTTGAAGGTTAAATCCAGCATAATCTCATAATCCATCGATGTGGATTTGAAAGAAAGGAGTAAAGCCTGGCTTGAAAGATTTTGCCTGAGCTGCTAAGTAAATGATGGTGATGTACCAAAAAAGGTTGGGGGTGGGGAGAGAGGAAGGAAGGAAGGAAGGAAGGAATAAAAGGGAACTCCATGGGCTTCCCTGGTGGCGCAGTGGTTGAGAGTCCGCCTGCCGATGCAGGGGACACGGGTTCGTGCCCCAGTCTGGGAAGATCCCACATGCCGCGGAGCGGCTGGGCCTGTGAGCCATGGCCGCTGAGCCTGCGTGTCCGGAGCCTGTGCTCCACAACGGGAGAGGCCACAACAGTGAGAGGCCCGTGTACGGCAAAAAAAGAAAAAAAAAAAAGGAGCTCCTGGATAACATGTAGGTTTGGAGTGGGGGGCATCCCAGCTTAAGGAGCTTTCATGTTGGCAGGCAGTTGGAATGTGTATTTGGTTTCAGTGTGTGTCTGGTATTTACAGCCAGAGGGCTGGTGAGTTTACCTAGGGATAAATGTAGATAGAAAAGGAAGAGTTTGGGGAGGGAGCCCTAGGATCCTCCAGTATTTACAGATCAAAACAAGATGAGGATCTGCTCAAGGATTTAAGAAGATCCAGCTAGTGACTTGGTAGGAAAATCGGGACATTGTAGAGTCCTGGAAGCCAAGTGAAAAAAGTATCTTCAGAATGATAAGAAAAAACGAAGAAGGAAAAGAAAGAAGGATGATATGAAAGGTACCAAAAAAAATATGAAAAGCATGTTAAAGATATGAGAACCACTACTCGAACAATTCTTCTAGCTCTCCTTGATTTTACAATCTGGTATAAATTAGTGGCGTTCACTCACTTTCTAATTAAAGATTGTACATATCGCCAAAGCACGGGCTGCGAAAGGAGAGTAAACAGCTTTGAAATGAAAGCATCTTACATTCAGTAATACTGAACTCAAATATATCACACCACATTTTGAAGTAAATGGTTTCATCTTAAAAACTGTAAAGAAGGTCTATATAAAATTTTAATGCAAGTGTGTATGTAATTTACATGAGCAGGAAGGACGTGAAGATTTCGTCTTGAAGAACAGCATAATAGACATTTTGAGAAGAATTACAAATATCGCAGTTAAATGAGGTCAAACCTATGGAAAAACTATGCTGTAAATATTTCTGAGTTAAAAAGCTTATTCCTAAATAAAAGCATCAGTGGGTCTCAAGCTTCAACATTTATCAAAAACAACTGCAGAGTTTATTAACATAAATTGCTGTTCCCCACCCTGAGGGTTGCTGGTTCCATAGGTCTGGTTTTGCATTTCTAACAAGTTCGCAGGGCATTTGATGCTAGTGGTCCCAGGGCCACACTTGAGGAATTACTCTATAACCTATGGCTCCTAGGGGCCAAGGTCCTCTTTGCTCTGTGTTTATTAAACAATAATAATAATAGTAATGATGACTTTATATTTATTTAATAATGTATCAGGCACTGTGCAAGTCATTTTGAAATCATTATCTCATTTCATACTCGAAACAACCCTGTAAGAAAGGAGACATTTTATGTACATGAACACTGAGGTTCAAAGGACTTGAATAACTTGCCCAGAGTCGTCAGCTAATAACTGATGAAGCTGGTAATAAAACTTCTGTCTGCCAGAACGGTACAGTCTAGAGCCTTGCTCCTCAGACTGTGGCCTGGGTACCAGCTGCATTGGTGTCACCTGGGAGCTTGTTAGAAATGCAAAACTCTCAGGTCCCTTCCCAGACCTCTTGAATCAGATTCTTTAATTTTAACAAGATCCTGAGATGATTCAGAAGACCCTGAAGTTTGAGAAGCACAAGGGTAGAGGGCTTTTCAGCATGATTCTGAGCAGATAGGCAATCAAGACAGCAATGGGTGGAAGGAAGAATTAGCAGTAGTTGGGATTCTGTATGATATGACATCAGAATACAAAGCATTCCACCCCGGGAGTGAAAGAGTTGAGGTGCTTCAAGTATCAGATTGAACCATATGAAGTTGCCAACTTTTAACTATTTTTGAACTGTGGAAACAGTGACCACCTAATAGAGTGGGAGACTCAAACTGAACTGCCTCTGAGACCCACACCTAGATTGCAAATGAATAATGCCAGCTGATCTACTTCATTGTGAACGCATTAAAGACAAATGTCAGAGGCCCTGTAGCCTGACCCTGTGTGAGACCAAACCTGTGTGCCGAATGGATGGGGGCTGCTCCCTTGCAGCTCTTGAGGGTGGCTTAGAGTCTCAGCCCACACCAAGGCTTCTCTCTGGTAGCCTCAGTAGTGGTGGCACCTGATCTGCAATGGGTACCATAACCTCATGTCCTATTTGCCTGTGGTCAGTACTGGTTTTCTACCATTTATTCTAGTGTAATCATCAACAATAGACATTTCTTCAAAGAAGATATACAGACTGCCAACAAACACATGAAAGAATGCTCAACATCACTAATCATTAGAGAAATGCAAATCAAAACTACAATGAGATATCATCTCACACCAGTCAGAATGGCCATCATCAAAAAATCTAGAAACAATAAATGCTGGAGAGGGTGTGGAGAAAAGGGAACCCTCTTGCACTGTTGGTGCGAATGTAAATTGATACAGCCACTGTGGAGAACAATATGGAGGTTCCTTAAAAAACTACAAATAGAACTACCATATGACCCAGCAATCCCACTACTGGGCATATACCCTGAGAAAACCATAATTCAAAAAGAGTCATGTACCAAAATGTTCATTGCAGCTCTATTTACGATAGCCAGGACATGGAAGCAACCTAAGTGTCCATCATCGGATGAACGGATAAAGAAGATGTGGCACATGTATACAATGGAATATTACTCAGCCATAAAAAGAAACGAAACTGAGCTATTTGTAATGAGGTAGATAGACCTAGAGTCTGTCATACAGAGTGAAGTAAGTCAGAAAGAGAGAGACAAATACCATATACTAACACATATATATGGAATTTAAGAAAAAAAATGTCATGAAGAACCTAGGCGTAAGACAGGAATAAAGACACAGACCTACTAGAGAATGGACTTGAGGAAATGGGGAGGGGGAAGGGTAAGCTGTGACAAAGCGAGAGAGTGGCATGGACATATATACACTACCAAACGTAAAATAGCTAGTGGAAAGCAGCCGCATAGCACAGGGAGATCAGCTCAGTGCTTTGTGACCTCTTAGAGGGGTGGGATAGGGAGGGTGGGAGGGAGGGAGATGCAAGAGGGAAGAGATATGGGAATGTATGTATATATATAGCTGATTCATTTTGTTGTGGAGCAGAAACTAACACACCATTGTAAAGCAATTATACTCCAATAAAGATGTTTAAAAAAATTTTTTAAAAATTAAAAATAAAAAAAACTGCCTTTCACTCATTTTGGGTGATAAATTGTATGGTCACCAACTAATAAGAAACCTGGAAAAAAAAGTTATATTTGGAAAACTACACTCTTAAAGCAATAGCAAGATTGGGTATGGAATTTTTAAGACTTAAGCATAAATGATCTAAAATGAAAGAAAGGTGGTTTATCACAGCCCATTTTAAGATTTTTTTTTTAACAGCCATGCATTATAGTGGAAAGAGCATGTGATGAGCATCAGAAGACCTGTGTCTTGGACATGGTTTTGCCATCCTGTGGTGCTGGAAAAGTCAGTGAAGTTCTCTGAGTCTCTGTTTCCTAATCTATGAAATGCAAAGAGTAACATCTACTCCACTGACCCCAACAACTTACACTGTTGCTGTATGCTCTAGTGAAGCATTTTGAAAACAGTAAGGAACTGCAAGTGATGTTACTACAGGGTCAATATCACGCTATAAAGACAGGAAAAATGAGGGAGAAAACAGGCAAATTTTGATCAGGTACAAAATGGAGATTGCCAATGCCTTAAATAAACTACAAAAGATGACTCTTAGTAACATAGCTGGTCCCTTTCTCCACGTGGGAGATAACCACTCATTTTCAGCCAACTGTGCAGAAGATACTCTGCCATCAAAATTTATCTTAAGTGTGCCCCCCACCACTAGCAATTCCAATCAAAGGGAATTAACAGAAAGTGAAAGTAGCATTACCAAAACTTAATATAAAACCATTATTCCTTATACATTCCAAATTCTTTTTAAAACAAGATATTGACTTTCATCTGTAACTGGATTTGTGCCTATGATAAAGGAGATAAGAGTCCTTTTGATGTCTCTACTCTCCTTGTGATAATGAAGCTGGATACATTTCTTGTCTGGGGGTGTTTTGAGGACCATTTGTGCAGTGGTCAGTCACTTCCTTTCTGTTTCTAGACTTAAGTACAGACGTTTTAAAGGAAAGATAGCAAACGAGGCAAAGACTAGCTCTCAGCACCTCATCATGGGGCCTGGGAATGGTAGTTTTCTTGGATTTCCTGCTGTGGCCTTAAGAAGTCTATTGACCTTCATGTTTAGAGTCTTTTGTGATAGATGCTTTGAAGTAGATTTTTTAAAAATAAATTTTTCTTTTTCGTTTGCCTCTTTGGGCATAGTTGTGTGTAAACTGTTAAGTCATGCCCAAGAACATTTTTTTTTCTCTTTGTCACAATTTTCCTGGTTTCTTTGTTACCCAGAATGGTTGAAAAACACATCATACTAAACTGATTAATTTAAATATGTTTTTAAATGTTCTCTAGCTTTGCTATTACATATATTTATCTAATACTATGCTTTAATTTTACTTGTGTAAGCTTTGGCAGTTGAGGGATGTGTGAGAGCAGAGTTAATTGTTTGAATCCATGCTCTGTGAGTATAGTGTAATCAAACCAGTGATTCATTGGTCTACTTTTTTTTTGCCAATGCTACGTACCTCAATCCTTTCTTTCCCATTGAAGGATAATGTTCCAAGCCTGCCAGTGTCCCAAGTGCCCATATATTCCACAAAATAATGTCCAGGAAACACACGTGCCTTATGGAAACAGATGCTGAAACCAGTCCATTTGCTTGAATATATTAGAGTCCGTAAAAAGCTTACTCACAATTTAAAAACTGACTTTCTCCTTATTTCCATCTCTTGGATTTTCATTGTTTGCTCAGTTATACAGTGGCTTGTTGACACCAAATATTTTAATAATTTGCTTCCAAGGCTTTGTGCCTATGCCTTTGAGAGGCTGGTGTAGTAATTAAACTGTCTTTTAGCTGAAATGCTTGCAAAGCGTCCAGTTCTGTACCTGGCAGCTGGTGATGCATTATAGAGACATTGAGCTAATCGATTAAAACCGCAGAGACATGGGAGTTGTCTGACAGCACCGTACTAGGATGAAATTAGTTGGAATTGCATGGTGAAATTAAGGGGAATGCAGCTGATTGCAGCCCTTCTGGGAGAGTCCTGGGTGAGAGGGACGCTGTGCGTTGATCTCTGTGTAATTAGGACAGCCATGTTTTAACAGTATTTCTAAAGTATTAAAATGGACTGGATAAATCAGCAGGGCTGCTTCCAGTGAACTTGGCATCCATCCACTGTGACTGAAATAACATGAAATTTTTCGGCTGCTAGAGAATGTGAAATTGGACTAATTGTCTTTTAACTAGTCTGCTCGACTGCTAGCCTGGAGCGAGACGGAAAAGGGGATAGGCTGTTGGGACGGCGGCTGGGGGATGGGAAACTTAGATTCATGACTGTTATTTCAGCCCATCTGAATGGATAACACCATCACGTATTCAGACAGCGCTGATTTGTACTGTCTCATCATTAGGATCCTTTCCTAAATAGTTAAAAATCCATTTTAAAGTGGGATGCTTTGATTCAAAGAATACAGATATCTAACTCCTTGACTTATAATTACTGCTCATTCCATTCTTGAGGTTCCCCTAGAATAGGGGGGATTTAGGAACTCATAAATCTCCCATCAGCTGTCCACGTGTGACTCTGTCCCGTGGTCTATTCTGAGTAGAACACGTGATGCAGACAAGGGCCATCAATGCATATTACTGATTCTTTGTGTCAAACAGAGCCTTGTTCCATAATGACTGAATGTTATGACTGGTCCAGTATTCACACTTTACATGTGGTTAAAGAGAGAGGCACATGTCCACATGTGCCTGTGGACACAGAGTTAGGTCACCTGGGCCTAAGATGACTGTTCTAGTGTTCGTTTCATCACGGTGAATTGCTAACACCAGGTAGCTTTACTGGGTTTAGTAAACTGCACTTTCTATGGATCCATAAATACAAATAGAATTTCTGTGATGCAGACATTGTGAACAGTCTTAGAGTACTTGGTTTATCCTTCTTCTTTTTTAACATTATTGGGTCACTCAAACCCACTGAAGTGCTCTCTAGCACTATCAGTTGATGTTCTAGAAGGTAAAGTGTGTATGCATGTGCACGTGCATGTACACACACACACAGACACACACACAAGTGACATTCCAGGAATTCTCAAAGAGGCGTAGGAGTCATCTAACCAAACGTTCTTGCCTTCAGAAAGGTGTATTTATGTATCACCGTCTATTCCTCTAGAGATGACTCTTCACAGTCTATCAGAAAGCCTCATACTAGCCCGTATCATTTTCATCCACTAGAGAATTTCCTGGATTAAATTGCGTTGTGGCATCAGGCTTAATATTAAGGGGTATCAGACAAAATAGGTAGAAAGGAAAAAAACACTAATCGTTGCGCTGACTGAAAATAGTGGTCGTCGTACGTCAGATTGCCTTTCTCTCAGGACCCAAGGGGAAAGATTTTCTCTGGTCTGGTGAAGGAATAATTATGCTTCTCTTTGAGCCACTAGTGGATCTGTATGTTGTGGATCCTGCAAACAGTGTGAAGATCAGAGTTGTGACCTCCCTCTGTCAAGGTCAGAGGATTTCATGGTGTGCACTTTGCTCTTTCATTCCTTTCTTATCTTCCTCTTAATTCCCCATCCCTTTTCTTTTTTTTTTCATAGTTATTATTTTTTGTTCCTTTATTTTATCTTGCAGTCTTGTTTGCATCTTTGTAACTACGTTGTCTTCTTTTTAATAAAGTGTGACCTTAAAAAGAAAATAATTCTCGTACCTGTTTCCCCCATCCCAAAGTGCATACAACAAATACTAGAAAGAAAAAATGTACAACATTAGGTGCATGGGCACTTAATGCTATTTCCAGGGTACCTGATGTGCCCACCTCTTTGGCTGTATTTTTGACTTAAATTAAGGTGTTGTTTAGTCATAGAGATGGTGTTCAAAACTTTTTAAAGATTTTAAAGTATATGTAATTTCTGTGAGTTCCAGAATTATGAATAATTGTATGTAGAAGCAAACCCAGAAATACGTTAGGCAGATGTGGATAGTGTATGCCAGTATGGAGAGGAAATGATAGATGTGGGTTAAATATGATGATGGCACTGACGGAAATGAAGAGCCTCTATATATAGACCCTTGATTTGGAGGTACCCATCCTCTCTATTGCATACAGTGTTTATCACTAGGACAATAATCAAATTAGTGGCAGAAGAATATACTCTTATATTACCTTAGAGATACATTTTTCTCTTATTTTGATAGAGAAGAACTATTTCTTAAGCAAAAAATTTTACATTGAATAATATTTAACATTTATGAACACTTTGAATGTACCTGTCACTCATCTACACATTTCATGCCTGTATATCATTTATAAATGATAATGTCATTTAATATTCTCAACATTCATCGGTAGTAGCTATGAGCTCTTATTTTGCAGATGAGGAAGCCAATTCTCATAGCGGTGAAGGAACCTGCCCACAGACACATAGCTAGCAAAGTCTGGGTCTGATTGTTGAGCACAGGCTATAACTACCATGCTAGTGTGTGCTTTGGAAAGGGCCAAGGAGACAGAAAGTATATGACTTCTTAAGTGGCCTTCCTGCTCATTTCTTCTCCAAGATTAATTAAAAGCCTCTCATGGAGCACTCATTCCATTCCTAGCATAGTCATGTGGAGAATGAAACCATTCTTTAAATAAAATATCCATTTTGCACTCAGAGCACCTTAAGAATCTGATTATGAGAAGATGAGCTCAGATGGCATGAGGAATAAAAACCAATGAATGGGACTTCCCTGGTGGCACAGTGGTTGAGAGTCCGCCTGCCAATGCAGGGGACGCAGGTTCGTGCCCCGGTCCAGGAAGATCCCACATGCCGCGGAGCGGCTGGGCCCGTGAGCCATGGCCACTGAGCCTGCGTGTCCGGAGCCTGTGCTCCGCAACGGGAGAGGCCACAACAGTGAGAGGCCCGCGTACCGCAAAAAACAAACAAACAAACAAAAAGCCAGTGAATGGTAGTTGGGACCGTCATAGTCAGATTGTTGGCTTCCTCCATGATTCCACACCTCTTTACACATGGATGGAAAAATTATCTTTCTAGTTACTAATCAAATGGGAACATTAGTGACCATTATTTGTTTTAAGAATTAAGGAATAATTTGTGTGTTTTAGTTGACCTGGAGAGTGTATGGCACACCCCTTAATTACTGAGTAAAATATTTTCTTGTTCTGATTCATCTGGATCATCCAAACCCAAAGACCCACCCCTGGAATGGCAGATGGATCCAGAAATCAACACCAGTGAAACAGGAATGCTGTTACCCTTTGTTCCATCTCATGCATAGTCTAATGGAAAGTGCTTGAATAGCTTTCTTTCTCCTTCCTTGTTCCTTCCAAGCTATGGGGGACTGTGCCACTTCTGTCATCCTCCCTTTTAGTCAGATTTGGGATAATCTTTAAGATTTTATACAGCAATTAGAATAACCTTTCCAGGACTTATATCAGGTAAAGAACAATATCCAATCCTCACAATTCATCCTTCCTTCTTTGAACTGAGCCTCTTAAGATTGCTTTCAGACAAAAAAGAGAGGAAGGGATGCAAACTAATACTGTGCATCTACTGTTGCTCATTGATAATAGAACCTCTTTTGGTAATAATCTCAAGGTACTGTTAGTGAATGTTATATAAAATGAGGAGAAATGAGGACATTTCTTGCTCATCTTTGACACTGTGGGCAAGATCCTTGATGATCAAGATTCTGCCTTTTTCTGCAACCTCATCTCTCACTCAGCCCTGTACACCCCGGCCCTACAGATCCCCGCTTCTGAGTGCCAGCATGTTTCCCTTTTATCTTCAGGCATTTGTATTTGTGGTGCCTCTCGCCTGGATTGCTTCCCATCCCCCACCCCTGTTCCCTCCTCTGTAAAAGCCTAAATTTACTCATTTTTTAAAGACTTAGAGTAGAATTTAAATGTTTACGTATAGCACTCCTCCACCATCTATTACCAGTTAAGACTGAATTAGGTGCACCCTCCCATGAGCTCAGGTAGTGCCCTGTACCCCATTCTGTTCCATCCAGTCCCCTCTTTATCTCTGTCATAGCACCTGTAGCTCTGTTTTACGGAGCGTCTTCATTAGTTCGTCTCCTGTCCCCAGGGTAGTCACGCAGTTGAAGGCAGGGACTGTTATTCTTTTCTTCCCTGTTGTGCTTTTAGTGTCTGGCGTAGACCGGAAACACAGTCAGTGAGTTGAGCTCCAAAGATCAGGAAGCCAGTTAAATGGTTGTGCTAGGCTCGTGCCCAGCCTCTTAACTCTGGAGCTCTTACCTATTACTCCTACAGACCCTATCTAGATCATTATTTTTTCCAGTGTGTTCCCTTGGTATGATTACATACAATCTTACCTTATCTTAGTTGGTAGGATTTCTTTGGTTTAATTAAACTGCTTCTGGAAAGTTATATACCTTTGTGTCGGTGATGTTTTTACTCATTCATTTGTTCATTATGCCAACTGGTTGCTAGCTTTTGTGGATATACAGGTCACCAGAGTTGTTTTTAAAAACTCTGTGAGGCAGACAAGCAAGCTGGCCCCAAATGCTTTATGGTATTAAAGGAATCTTCAGTTACCAAATGCTTGTGCTTATTCAACTGAGGTAGTTGTCTCTTTGTGGGCCACAGAAAATTGGTGCGAATGACTGACTCTGCCATCCCCTCCCTGTCATTGTCCCATGTTATTACAACTGGTAATAGCATGACGTCAAGGCCTTTCTCAGCACTTCATCATCTGAATTTGGCTTTGTTCTTTTCTATTAGGTGGTTTCTAAATACACTACTTTCTTATAAACTTCTCCACTATAGTAGAGGACTGACTTGCTCTGAGAATGAGGTTTCTGAAATCACTATGTTTCCCACTGTGAAAAAGATAGAAAAAGAAGCAAAGGAATATCCTTTTGATACAGTGGAAATAGGATATTTCTCTATAGTGGAATAGCAGCCATGATTTCTTTAAAATCAGCTCCTAGAAGGGAGTTGAGCTACTTCCTGTGCAGAGAACAGTAGTTATCCGTGGAGTCGTCCAGAAGATACATGGTTAGCAAAGCTGGGGGAAAAAAAACCTAATTTGCAGATAGGATATTTATCTTTAGATAACAAAAGCCCGGAAATGCAATTTGTAATTTAAAAAAATATATATATGGGTTAAAAGAAATGAACTTAGCTGTTTTGGAGTTATCCGTGGGTAGGAAAAAAAGCTATGTGAAAATGCTTTCGGAATAACCCTGTCTCTTAGAAATGCAGTGAAGGTTTCTTTGCTTTTCATTGTGTGGGCATCTTGCTGCAAGCTCATTTTGTTGTTAAACATGAAGTTTTACAATGTAGATGTGCACTAAGAATTTTTTAAAGGAGCAATTTAGAGCAGCTGCAAACTGCTCTGGAATTCCCAGGGATTAGTCGACAGACTTTTCTATGATTACAATCCCACAGTGAGAGGAGGTGAGGCATACAGGCCCTGGGAAGGTGGGGATGGAAGCAGCGGAGCAGGAAGAAAGAGACTAACAGCATGCACAGGGATGGACAGACAGCCTGCCTGACTACACAGGTCTGGTTTTATCTACCCCGTTCCCCCTGTGTTTGCTTACCCTGTTCCTTCAAGTTAACTACCTCATTCTCTCCTTGTTTACTCACCCCATTCCCTCCACCTGTATGCCTCTCCCACTACTTCGTGCAAGTCCAGGACTGCGCCTAATGCATGCTTCAAGCCAGGACTCACCAGTATACCCTTATTCTGGCTTCCTCTAAACTTGGAGAAGTGTTTAGAATTAGAGCTAAAAGGAATGTACTTGCTAGGTTAGAAAACGGAAGCTAAGAGACATTCAAGACTAATGCATGGTCGAAGAACTAGTTAATGGCAAAACAGATTAGAACATAGGGTTCCTCAATTTCAGTGCATGTATGTTCCACCAAATGGGCATATTTTGTTTTATTATTTGTACTTGTCATTTTTTTGTTTTATTTATATTTTCCAGTAATTTTGTGTGTGCAGTTTTTTTTCCTTCTCTCAAAGGAAATCAAATTTCGTGAAGGGACCGACCATATCACTCAGTAACAGTATCTACCACCTATTGATTATTTATTATGTACTAGTGATTTTCCAGTCATTTTCCACATATTCCTCGCAGACTCCCTCTGATGACAGCTTAGCCCAGAACAGGAAACTGGTTTCGAGAGGATAGATATCTGCACAGCTCGGCACGATCAGGGTTTGCCTGGTTTGGAACTCCCAGCTCTGAATGACCCTTCCAGAGTCTGAGCTCTGCGTCGGGACCCTGCGGCGCTTTCTCACCTGCTGTAGGTCTCGGACATTTTGGATACATCCTCTTGTGTACTCTCAGTGCTTGTTAACTAAGGACAGCCTTTTCTTGAGCGTCTGTCTTTTCCGAGACATTTACGCCTGTAAGTCTACACAAAGCCATTTGTCATCTCATCCAGGTTATGTACGTTGATCCGATTGTTCAGAGATGGTTGTATGGAAATGAGTAATATGACAATGCTACTTTTAAAAATGCATTTTACACATTTTGAGTTATTATGGAACCTGAGTCTCAAATGAGCCAACCTGGAGAGTGTTCAACCATGAAATGCCACCCAGCACAGTACCTGGCACATGGACAGTGGTCAGTCAATGGATGTTAAGTGAACAGATAAAAGAATAATTGTATGAAATGAGGGTACCATTCATAGAGCATAACTATATATTTCCCGGTCATTGAAGGAAAGAAATAATGGTACACAACAAGTTTTTATGTTGGAGATGCACCACGTACCATGGCAAGTGCTTCACATAGATTATTGCACTCAATCCTTATCATCTGTTTCATCATTCCTGTCATGCAGATGAGAAAATGGGGGTGCTAAAGCACATATATATGTGAAAGACATATATAGACACACACACACACACACACACACACACACACACACACACACACACACACACACACACACACACATATATATAATTTCATGCCTGATCCAGCCCTGGTAAAACTGTGATTATAACACCCTGCCCTTCATAAAACCCAGCAGGGTGCCTTTAATAACCTTTGAGAAGCCAGCTCCCCATCTCTATACACTACCACGCTCTGGTCCTTTTTAGCCTGACTGTCTTTCCCATTAAGATGCTGCCCCTACCCAGAGACTCCTGTCTAACAGATCTCCCGGTCACAGACTTGAGTTTCTCAGCGCATGCAGTCTTTCGTACTACTAGCCATCCTCTTAAGGGAAGCAGAGTTAGAGCTGTCTTTCCACAGCTTTCTGGGAGCTGCCTATTTCATGGCCAGTCCCATCAGGAAAGAGACTCAGTGTATGTGTAGGTTTTTCATTCTAAAAACCTCGAATATAACTATCACCGCTTTTAAAATTGTCTGTGTTCATGTTACCTGCCAAGACTGTCCACTCTTAGCCTGAGGGTCTATGTAATTTTCACAGTTCGGGTTATCAGTGTAAACCAAAACTCTAGAAAATAGACCCTGGAGGTACAAGCATGCTTTCTATCCCAGGATTCTATTTCACTTGTCTGGGTCTGGAATGGAAGTGGAGAGAAGAAATCCAAAGCAAGGGTTGTTACCCCTAGGAAGCACAGCAAAGCTAGGAAGAGACCAGCCTAAAACATGTAGAATCTTCAAGAAAGAGGTGTTAAGCATGTTTTTCTTTTGAGTGAACCATTTATGGGATTAATAGATTTGTTAAATTCAAATGCATGTATGAATAAATGGACACATGTGCTTTATGCGAGCAGGCAGTGGTGTGGGTGTGTTAACAAAATATGCCCCAGTGCATCTCAGCTGTTGCATTTCCTTCCTGCAAATTGGATAATCAAGTGCTGTTCCTCCAGGAAATAAAAATAATAACAAAAGCCTTCCTGATGTACCATCTACACTGAAAAGAAAAAAGTTTTAAAAAATTGCACACTAAAGTTTCTATAGGGGGTTTGCTTTTTTCCATAACTGGATACTCTGCCCTTAGAATCTGGTTTGTCACAGAGCGCAGGCACTTATTTTGTGGGAACCTAATGTTTCCACTCTATGCAACAAAGAATACAACTCAGAAGCATCTGAATAATCCTTTTGTGATGCAGTACTTTTGAACTGGTGGCATAATTGTTACAGATTTCCAGAGATACAAAGAAGGAAGTAAAGCAGATTCTTGATTGGAGGGACTGTTTGGATCAAGTCCCACTTTTTATGAATGTGTTTACAAGTCAGGTGGCAAGTGGAATCTACAAGTGGTGTCTAATTGTACCTCTTAGTATGTCCAGATTCTGCAATATGAATGGCTTTAATCTGTAAGATGAGTGGAAACTACCAATCTCATTCCAGATTGAATTGTAGGTCCAATTCATCCTGGAGCCAGAGGGGAAAGTACAACCCCTCTGCTTAATTTACTAGGCAGTCTAGATCAACTTCTGTTTCATTAACAGATGAGGATGCTGTAAGAGAGAAGCATTGCAGAGGTTTGGTGATAGGTGCTTGTGCCTGTCTTTCTCTACTGTGTTTTTGAAGGCTTCATATCTCAGCCTGGGCTTTGTGTAGGGATGCCAGGCCTGAGGTACATCTGTTTCCTCTGATGGTAATGCAGGCCAGGGCCACATTAGGCAAGCAGTCTGTTCCTAATGCATTTAAAGTCTCAGAAAGCAAACCGATTTTATAACTGCAGACTGGATTTATTTTCCTCCAGTTTCAACCTCAAGATAAGGTTGAAAGAAATGAAATTTTAATAGAATGATGTTAGGATGAAATTCCTAGTTAGTTAAAAATTAGCTAGAGATTTTGTTTATTGTGAAAGTCATGTGAGATCCTCTGGTGTTATATTTTTGAGGTATTTCACTTTCTGTTCAGGTACAAGCTGTCAATCAAGGCTAATCAAACTGGCACAGTTAACATGATACATCATAAAATTTCACAATAATGTCAACCTGTAATTCTGTCAATCTGGTTAAGGGAAATGGGCTAAAAACAATATTGTCACTTTGTAGTAACACTCAGAAGATGTTACAGAATAATGTTGCCATCGTCTCCCTAACTCTGTGCCTGACTTCCACCAGAGGTAGCCCTTGCTGCTAACACGTGGCCAGGTGGTCAAAGCCCTTCGTTGCTCTTGCTACTCATGAGATTTGGAGTAGGGCCACATAAATGGGGGATGCCACCCCGCAGCATTTCTCCAGGCTGCCCTCTTTGATGCATTTCAAAAAAAAAAAAAACCAGTGCCAGTATTTCACAGTACTTGTCTCATGTGGTATAATATGAATAGGCCTTGAGTATTCTTATTTATTCAGTCAGCTTACTTATTATACTTACCTTTTCTTTTTATGAACCTTCATTCAGGGGTATTTCAAAAGCATCCACTTGAAAAAGCATGCCCTTACTATAAAACACAGGCTGCCCATTACACAGAGCGATAAAGCACAGCTCCTTCTGCAAACATTATGTTTTGCTTTGCAGCCCCAGGACATCATGGTTCCTCATTGAATTAGGGAGATAATAGACTCTGTACTCTGGAAGCCCCTGTTTAACATTCCCTGGGAATCCTTTGCCCGGATAGTGGACTCCTCTAGTTGGCAGGTCTTTCTTACAGCCAAGATGGCTGGATTGTAATTCTTAAATATTTCTTTCTCTCATCAAAAACCAAGTAAATGTAAAACCTTCTACATATTATTGTTTTAAAGCTGAGGAGACTTCCTGCAAATATGTCTTACCCAGACGCATAAACAGACGAAACAGTAATAGAAGTAGAGCTTCTCGGGTTGAAGTTGGAGGAGTAGTCCAGGCACAATTCCCTCTTACCCTCCCCTTCATGAACCACATTTTATAAGTGGCTGACATACATAATTTCTAGTGTTCCATTCTAGGACCCTTTATGCATTTTCTGGAATATACTTTGCCCTGACGTGAGACAAATTCCTTTGAAGGAAATGTGTTAGCCACTAAATATTCGCAAGGTAGAGCAATTTTCAGGTTGCCGCCGTTAATATGAATACATTTAAAGTTGCATAGGGATAAGAGGAAGATGAGGAAGCAGTCATACCAATGCCACCAGTGTGCTTGTTAGACCACCATTCAGAATATCACTGTCATGTCATGTCATGTCATGTCATGTCATGTCATGTCATACCAGTTGCATCAGTAGCAGCTCTGGTGACCCATCAGATATTCGAGTGTTGTCTCCTCAGGATTGAGCTTCTCTCGTTGGCCATCATAGGTACTGGGCTGCATCCGTGTTATCGTTCTTGACCAACTCTCCTCATTTCTCTGCCTCCCCACCTTCTCTGCTTACTCATAGTCTGATGGTTAAAAAAATCTTGAGATGTAGAAAAGAAAAGTGGGATCCAATGGATTAGGAAAAATATTAAAAAATCAATTTAAAAGCATAGCCAAGAGTTACTGTAAAATTTAATTTAAGGCAGCAAAAGATGAAGGTGGGCATGATAGAGATGATCGCTCCCTCCCCTTCTCACTTCCTTCCTCCTTTTCTCAATAAACATTTATTGAGCATCTATTTAGGGTAAAAAATCTTGACGGACAATGAAGATGCTATTAAAATCTTCTAAAAACCTTTTGAAAAAAAATATGATTCAAGTGATTTAGTAAGTGTAATGATAGAAAAACAAGACAGAAAACAGGATGGCAACCTGCTTTCCCTTAATCAGTTTTGATAAGGAGCATTCAATATGATGGAAAGCTTAATGTAACACCAGGTAATACATACAAAAAGAAGATTTCTCATGCATAGTAGATAAATTACCTTGAAAAGGGTGGAAGAAAGGATCTTGTAATTATCAAATGATAAAATTAATTGAAAAGAGAGATGCAAAATTCCAAAAGTTAAAGTTCTATATTTTGCTTTATGGCCAAGTCTAAGAGGTAAAACTAATTTAATTCCAGCAATAGCTAAGCGTTCAGAATTCAGAAGTTAGAGTATTAAATTAATATATGAAAATAGAGGTTTGTTAGTCATTTGGTAGTTCAAGATAAAAGAATCTTTGATCACTGAAGGGCGGATCATTATTCCAGTAAGACAATATTTACTGAAGAGTTGTAGGCAGTATGCTGTGCAGGTGCCAAGTAAGGCAAGATGGGTAAAGGGATGCTCACAAGTGCCCATAGAACAAGGTAGAATGTGATGGTGCCATGAGAAGGATGCAGATATTGTACAGCTGAACGTCAGAGGAGGGAGCGCTTACTTCTCTCCCAGAAAGCAGGACACGGCTCCATGGAGAAGGTTTCAGTGGTTTCTCGTTGCACTTAAGCTGTAGGAGTCTAAAATCATTCCCATGAAATCATGGTCTCAGCCCAGCCTACTTCTCTAGCTTCCTTTCTTTTCCTCTCCCACATTGGCCTTCATTCAGTGTCTTGAACTCTTCATGTTCTTTCCCTCCACGGTGTTCAGATATATTTCCTGCTGCATCCCGGTGTCCCGTTCTTTCATCTGTTTTACCTTGGTTTTCACTTCCCTTCTCATCTAAAGTGTACCTTCCTCAGGGAAGCTTTTTTGATGCCCCACACTAGGTCTGGTTCCTTTGTTATCAACTCTCAAGGGCTCAATTCTTTCCCTTCCATAGTCCTTGCAATTATACATCCATTGACATGATGGATTATTCAATATCTGTCTCCTCCACTGACTGTAAGCTCCATGAAAGAAGGGATAGTGTCTGGTTTTGCCTGACATTTTATTCCCAGTTTCTTGTGATTGGCGTATATTTCACAGTAAAGACATCTGTATTTGTTGAATAAAGGAGTACCAATGCTGGGCCTTAAAAGATGATCAGGAATTGCACCTTCCAAGACTGGAAAGTGAGGGAAGAGCATCATCAGGGATGAGTGATGAGCATGCCCTTGGAATGTCAAGGGACTGATGAGGTCTGCCATTCCTGAAGCCGCCTGGAAGGAAGGTAGGACTGGATCATGGAGCACCTCACCCTTGATTGTGATGCTGGGGCGTTTGGAATCCTGGAGTGGAGTTTGGACTGTTAGAGAGTCACTTCTTAGGACTCTAAGAAGGAAAGATAATTTCACAGGAAAAATAGACCAGTTTTATTTATGACAAGCTAAGATTTATAAAAGGATTTCAAAAAATTTTGTTGTGGGATCACAAAAAAGTAGTTATACAAAAATAATATTTGTAAACGAGAACAGATTTCAAACACCAAGTGTCTATTATGCATAAAACGCCATTCTGGCTACTGTGAAGAAGTGAACAGAATGTGGTCCTTGTCTCCTTCCTGATGAAGAGATAGGAGGGAGGGAGGATGAAGTGGGTAACTATACCGTTCAGCAAGAAACAACAGAATTTACCAAAATAAGCCTGTGATGAAGCCATGTGCTGATGACCAAGAGCATGATAAACACCTCCTAGCTCCTGTAAAGTGGCTTAAAAGTAAACCCTAAAGTTGATGTCTTCAATCTCCACCATTCTGAGGAGACATTAACAAAAGACTTCTTTTTAGAAGCCCTTTGCAGATCCTAAGAGCCTGACACCATATGTGGCACACGGCTGACGGTCATTCTTCTCCAGCTCCATCCTGGCCTCCCACAGCCTTGCAGACAGCACTCTGAAGATTCCAAAAAGAAGGCACATCCCACTTTTCAAATAAAGGACTCAATGGCAAACTTAAATACAAAGAAGAGCTGCTTATTGCCATCAATGTCAATTCCACAGAGTAACTTTAGGCTCAGTTGCCTACGTAAAGCATATGGATTGGTTCTAAGTAAGCATCATGACCTGTAAATAATTGAGACTTAATTATTGTTTTCCGAAATTTTAATTAGGGTCCATATGAAATATATTTTGTTTCAATTCAGGAGTAGTTATAGAGTCCATAAAGAGTGATATTGGTTCAAACATTTGTCCTGTAGAGAGTAAAGCCTTTATTTGCTGGCTGAAAGTTCAAGATGCCCTTTTGGTGAAAGACTGTATTGCTCACTTAGAAAAAAATCATCAACCAGAATGCAATGGAATAGAATCAGAAATACTGTCTGTTTTCTTAAGCTAAGGCTTTAATATAATGTCCCTATACAGATGAAAGAATTAGCTCGTTTGATAATGTATGCTGCAGTACTTTGCAAATGCTAAAATCTTAAAGCAATGCAAGACATAACATATTCTACCCTTTGAAAGCTGAAGACTCTTAGTTTCCCCCAAATGTTTCCCTGAAATAAAAACAGTAAAAATGCAAGCTGTGACTAAAAACTGAGGAATTAGTCTTGATTTTCCAATGCAGTTCTACTGGCAGAGTGAGTTGAACCTTCATTCTCCCATGTAGAGAAAATTCACAAAAACTTAAATTTAATTCCTATAAGAGGTATTTTATCTCCATTGAAGGTGTTGCTGTCTAATCAATGTCTCCTTTCATAGATACACACTTATGTAGACATTATTCAGTATATATACATGTACACCCATGTCCCAATACACACACATGTACACACACATGCATTCCTTGGTAATGAAAACTTCACCTAAAAGGTTGTGATTTTCTTTCATAAATACAGTTTCTAACACGCCTACCTGTCTGTGTCTTTGCAACATTCGTTTCCTGGTGTTAATTCAAGGTATTGATTTAAATCTATTAAGCCCAGTGGAGTTCTGTACGTCTTAGATAATGTAGTCCTAACAGATGAGGGCACCTGGGGTGCAGCTGTGAACCACCACTATATCACAATTATGTTTGGATGTGGATGTAACTATCTATATCGTAGAGATCTGCATCCAGATTTGCAAAGTCTGCATAAAAATTTGGTATCCTCTGAGAGTTACAGAATTCTGAGTAGAAATTCTCTCAACTCCATTCTTTTTGGTTCATATATAAACCAAAATGAAGCTAAACTGCCTATAAATGAGAACATAGGCTTAAAATGCAGTCGGCTTGGATCTAATCCCAGTGCTGCCATTTACTAGGAGTGTTAGCTGAGCAAGTGACTTGACACTCTTTGTGTCAGTTTCCTCACCTGCAAAAGAGGAACTCTACCTCTGGGTTGTTGTGAGCATAAACACGTGAACACACACAAAGCACTTAGATTATGTCATATATGTCATATGCTCCCAATAAATGTCATTCATTATAATTGTCTGGAAATGTTTATACTGTTATTCAGAATATAACCCAAAAAATCATGAAATAAAAGTGCCTAGTTCCCATAATGAGTAAAGGAAGATTTTAATCTCCTCCCTGTATCTCTCCATTACTTTCATTTATCATTATTTTTAACTTGGAGATACTGAGTATGTATTTCACTAAAAATATTGCCCAGTGGCCAAATGCTACCCATGATCTTCAGTAATTTGACTCCTGGCTACTTAAGAAGCAAATAAAAAACAAAAAATAAACATGTACACCAAAACAGACATACTAAATTAAGTATTTTGGGTTCTCCTCAGTCCTGCTGTCAGGAACCCTGCTGCTTGCATATAGAAAGAATCAATCTCGGATCTTTCCATTAGGAAGGAGTGGGTGCACTGACATTTCCAACTCTTTCAGGAGAGCCTGTCTGAGTTCGCCACTTGGCTGGTGTCGGAGCCTTGTGATGCTGCCACTGCATGATTTATCATCACAGCCCGTGTCACTTCACCTGTTCCAAGTTTTCAGGCTGCTGAAGATGCATCCCTTCCTGCCCTCCTTTCAGATTGGCTTTATAGAGCTGGATGTACTGGAGGTTTAATCACACACTGTGAGGTGGATGGAGCAATTGGTTATTCATATCTTGGAGGCACTTTCTGCAGTGAAAGGTCTGTTGTGGTTTCCACTGAATCACCCAGATGTTCAGTTTTTTTTCTCAATTAGCTCTTTCTCATTGTACCAGGATAAAGATTAAGTTTCAGGGAAAGCTTCACAGACTGGTCTTCAGCGACATTTTTGCCTGCCTAAGGTGGATGAACTTCTACCATTTTTAGAAATTACTAGATCTTTGCTGACCAGTGTACTTGATAAGTCAATATATTGAGATCAAAGGATGTGTTTACTTTTACCTTTCTAACCCTGTTCCTCTTATCAAGGTCTTTCCTGCCTTTGTTTTCCCTTTCCATCTGGTCTCTGTTATATACCATGTGCACAGAGGTGCAGTACAATCTTTATTTTAAAGGATGCTGGGGAGATAATGTATAGGTAGGAATGTAGTTTAATAGTTAGTTGTCTCACCTGTTAAGTCCTTTTCCATATAAATGAACAATATTAATAAATATTATTTTTAATCCAGCCATATTTATTTAACTAAACATAATACCTGGAATTTGAATAATTAGAAAAACGTGAACAGAAATGATCCTTTCTTCCTCCTCCTAGTTGCCAACCCTAACCCTGTCCTGTAATGGTGACTGCTTCAAGGGATGGCCTGGGGGAGCCTGTATTAATTTTGTCATCTGCTTCACTCAAGTCACCCCTAATGATATGCAATTTAAATAAAAAGAGTGGGTTCTCTATGCAAATGAAGCTTCATGACTGGTCTACTTGCACCCCTTCCAGTGGATTCTCACCTTTAAGGTCCCTAATACAGAATCGGTGGAGCTGTCATAGTTCTATGTCCACGTACCAGTGCGAAGCTGGGGTATCACAGTGAATGTGTTACTTTGGCTATCTGGTGTTCATTCACTCTCCTCCTGGTATCAGTATTACACTTTTCCTCTGGGGTACCATTCTTATCCCACTTCTCAGGCCCTGAGTTTGAATTGAGTTGTTTCTACTTGTGATCTTGGGAATGGGTTTGAGATTTAGTTTTTTCAGGTAGAGCTCTGGCTGCTTCTGGTTATGCCATGGTGAAGGGTTTAACAATGGACATGTGAGCCCTTTGCGGGACTTTTAGAAGAAAAGCACATTCTTTTCTCTGGATTTGAACCTCAGAAGATAGGGCTTCGGCAGTGTTGTCGGCCATCCTACCACTTCATGGAGCCTGAGCTTGAAGACCATGAGGTGGAAGGCAGAACTCAGAGATGGAGAGAAACCCAATCTTGCCGATGTAATCTGAACCCCTGATCAAAGTGTTATCTGAAATCCTAGGTGCTAAGGCCTGCCTCCCTCCCCCCTCCCCTCCCCTCCCCTCTCCCCTCCCCTCCCCTCTCCCCTCCCCTCTCCCCTCCCCTCCCCTCTCCCCTCCCCTCCCCTCCCCTCCCCCCTTCCCTCCCCTCCCCTCCCCTCCCCTCTCCCCTCCCCTCCCCTCTCCCCTCCCCTCCCCTCCCCTCTCCCCTCCCCTCTCCCCTCCCCTCCCCTCCCCTCCCCTCCCCTCCCCTCCCCTCCCCTCCCCTCCCCCTCCCCCTCCCCCTTCCCCTTCCTTCCTTCCTTCCTTCCTTCCTTCCTTTTTTTTATACTTAAGTCTGAGTTGAGTTGGTTATTTTGTGTCTATGCTTAAGTTTGTGCTGAGTTGAATCTTCTCTTTCTCACTTAGAAGAGTTTTAATGCTACAAAGAGAGAGAAGTGGGGTGAAAAGCAAAGATAAAATATAAGGGATTCCAGAGCTTTTTTCCTTTAGAGTAGAATAAAATTAAGATCTAGGCAAATATTTGGAACATAATTCAGTGTCACTCAATGAATTGTTGAAACAGTTAAGTTCAATATGGTGGTTTCTGAGTAGGAAGTGATTGCTGTAAATACCAGGCACATGTGTTATAAGTCATGCAAAAGATACAGTTGTAGTATAGATGTGGGTCATCCTTATGATAACTTCTGTGCAGTGGTTTTGAATTAACTTTTAAAACTGGAGAATGACAAGATTCACCAGTATTTCCAATGACCCTGCAAAACCACTCAGTATCTTAATTCAGATGGGCTTAGGAAATCTTTCTTTGTGATTAAAAAGTATTCAAAGATTTGAGTTTAAATCTGTTTAGAAGCTTGCACATCTTGAAGAGTGTTTAGAATATTCTTAGTATTCTGTAAGTGAAAATTATTTCTTGATGGCTTGGATAGCTATAAAGGTCTTGTTTTCAAGTGCGTTTAACAGTCTGAAGTCTGCGAGCTGTGCTTCTTATTGATTTTTATTTATTTTATTGACTTATCGATTGCTTTGAAGTTGGGCTAGTAAAACAAAGCTTGCTTTAACGACTACTGTGTAATATTGGCCTAGCTATTGTGAATATTCTAGGGATTTAATAAAGATTTTTCTACTTAAAACTTATTCCTTAAATTACTACAGCTTGACCTCTGCAGCACACTACTTGAAGCATAAATAGTACATTTCACTTCAAGTTTGAAAAACTTTAAAACTCTACCATCATTTTAACAAACTTGTGGGATATAGTGGGAAGTCTCTTAAGACTTCTGGTCAGTGGCGTACTCTCCCGGGTCTCCCAAAGCTAAGCATGGTAGGTGTTCTTGGAGAACTTGAATGTTAAAATGTTATTTGGGTTTGCATTTAACTACCTGAATGTTTGTGGAAGAGTGTGCATGCTTTTGTAGCATTATTAAAATACTCACATAGTCGAGGAAATTCAGATGTTTTAAAGTTCAGGAACAATACCAGGATGAAACAAATCAGCTGTACTCTAAACTGTTTATTCTCTAAGTACAATAGTAGTGGTAATGCGTGAGACAATTTGTTTTCTTATGTCATATATCAATAAGCATATTTATTTTTAGTAGTTTTATGCTTTTTCCCGTGGCATGTTGATAGGTACCAACTTTATTATAACTACATAAATATATTTTCATATAATATAAAACAGATGGACCAATAGCTGTTCCAAGGAACACTGACCTATTTCTGCCATAATTTGTAACTAAAAGTTGGTGTGCACTGTTTGTGGTCTGCCTTCCCTTTTAGAGTGTTGGCTTTGTGAAAGCAGGCATCGTATCTGTTTTATGCACCAGCATATTCTCAGAATCTAACTGGATTCTCAATAAATGCTTTTTAGTAAATAAATGAATTAATGAATAATGATTAAAATAATGAACACATTAATGAACAGAAATAGATTCTTGAAGAGAACTTAGGAGGGGAGGATTTGGATAGAACAACTTGTATGTAGGTGGACACAAAAACAGACATTTTTTTTTCTACTAGTAAGAGTGGCATTAAGTAATTTGGAAGACTATTTAGGGAAGCACACTGCAGCAAGTAGAAATCTCAGAGCGCTGTGGTGAAAAGATTAGGTTAAGGTCTCAAAGAGTGATGACACATCTAGTCCTACAGCTGGGAACTAAGTGAAGTTCAAAAAATGATGGAGGAGTATTCAGAAATTAACAAGCGTCAGTGGTAGCCAGAAGAAAATTGAAATGAATTGTAACATGCGGGAAAGTGGTGAAATCCAATGATCATCTTGAGTCTATGCATCAAAGTGTGAAAAGTCGTTGATGAAAGAAACTGAAATGAAGAATGATTTTTGGGTTTCGGAAGAGACTAGTAGTTGCAGATATATTAGAAAGACATAAAATAGATGTAGACTTATATGAGACTAAAAATTAAGCCGGTTTCAGAGGAATACCTTTATTACCACTAACAGTCTGCATTACTATCAATACACAAGGCTCTTAGTGATAGTACTAACGGATATGAATTCCTACACACGGATGATCTGGCTAGTTCAGAATTTTCCAAGGTAGACAGAGGTATCTGAGCTTTCACGAGTTTCTTTCCCATTTCGTATCTCCACACAGGGCAGTCACACTCTGTATTTTAGAGTCCTGTAATGATGTGGAAGTGCTTGTAAGCTTCCTCACCTTTATTACTGCTTTTATTTATTTTTTCTATGAGGATCAGAAAGGCTAAGGCCTTGATCAAGCTGAGTCACAGCTTTCTCATCTTTAAAAATGGCTTCTTGGGCTTCCCTGGTGGTGCAGTGGTTGAGAGTCCGCCTGCCGATGCAGGGGACACGGGTTCGTGCCCCGGTCCAGGAAGATCCCACATGCCACAGAGCGGCTGGCCCGTAAGCCATGGCCACTGAGCCTACGCGTCCGGAGCCTGTGCTCCACAACGGGAGAGGCCACAGCAGTGAGAGGCCTGCATACCGCAAAAAAAAAAAAAAGGCTTCTTGTGTCTATTGTATTTGGCAAACTGTTCATATTTGATTACTCTTGGCCGTTAGGACTTGTACTTAACTCTGCAAGATATAACTTTGAGCTTTATCCCCAGATACTTTTCCTCTTTTTAATCCTCAAAGTAATGTGGTGAAATTTAGAACCTTCATTCTAGGGTTACTTGTGACTTTTTAATGGTGAGTGGGATTGTTGTACTCCAACAGAGAGGGTACCAAGGATAATTACATAAAAGGACAGCGAATTATAAATTTATAATTTACAGGGGAAAATTAGAACTCTCCTGAAAGTTCACCTACTTTAAGAAACCTATTATGAATCCTGTAGCATTTGAAACACTAATATCAATTGTTATAAAATATTTACTGTGCAAATTTCTAACTCTTATTCATACTATAAAAGATCAGAGTTCAACGTGTGTCTATTACATGTGTAAAGAAACATTTCTACACAAGTTTAAATAATCAGAATTGATCTACAATAGTTCTTTCATTTCCAGGTTCTCGATTTTCTAAGACTTATTAGGAATTTCTGAACACAGCAAAAGTAAATGGGTGTTCTAAAATAATGAATAACAGAAAAATCAAATAAAAGCTCTTGCCTTAAAATAGCTCTTCATAGTATTAGGAGTCAGATACTTTCAGGAAAGGATGTGATACATCCTATTGTGTATCCCAATAATGTTTTTTAGAGAACAGCAGCATGTTGAATAAGTGAAGAAAATAAGATGCCTTGAATTCCAAATAACTGGTCTTGTGCTGTTGTTGTTATTGAGGGGTGGTAATTTATAGGACAGAAAGGTAGGACTTCACTACGAAGCTTTGATTTTCATTTTTATTAATGACTCATTTTAAGGTCTTGAGAAAACCCCTCTGCTGCTCTGCTTCAGAGTTCACCCTTGGAAGTCATTCATAAGATTTAATGTAGAACTTGAAGTTCAACTAATTATAATAGTCCACACTTGATGAGATGATTGAAATCCTCTATGGCAGTTGAATTAATTCAGTTATTCTTTTAAATTCTTTTTAAGCTATTTCAAATGTAGAAGTTAAATTATCCAGTTTAAGTCCTGTTTTACAAAGTCATCTTAATCTTACTCATAGAAAGTTAGTCCTCAAACACAACTCTTGTTTCCCTGTGTTAGTATCTATGGAACATGGTAAGCGTGCCAAAATAGGGTGTGGGTGGGTGACTGCATAATACCTAGTGGCCTGGATTTTACCTGTCCATACTTTTTTTCGTATCACCTTTTAGCCTTAAGGAATTTGGATGAAAAATAAAACACGATATGTTTTCTCAGGGCTACATATGTGACATTGACCCTATTGTTATTTTTTGAACCTTTGCTCACAGAGAAATTATTAGTACTACTAGTATTTTAACTTAAACCACTCATTTTTAAGTAGCAAAATGGTATTAACTAGGCTTATTTGGCATATGTAATCGAGCAATCAGGAAATACTTTAAGAGACTCTGTGTGTGTTTATTTCATTTTGTGTAACAGTGCCTCCCCATATTTAGAAATATCTGGTGTAACAAATGGCCCCAGACTCGGTAAAACTATTATGTAAATTTCACATACATGCAGGTACTAAGTAATAAGGAATCCTACTGTCTCTTTCGGAAACAATCAGGATTTCAGACATCTTAGGCAGCCACAGTATACTCAATTCTAATTATATACAGTTATCTGGGTTTTTTCCAGATTTTTTAAGATATAATTGACATAATATTGTGTAAGTTTAGGGTATACAGTGTGTTGATTTGATACACTTATATCGATACATATGCAAAATGATTATCACCATAGCATTAACTAACGCCTCCGTAACATCATGTACTTACCATTTCTTTTACTGTTATCTGTTAATGTCCAGAAATTGGTGTGGATCTGTCTTGAAGGAGAAGAAGACAAGAGGTAATAAGTAACTAGGCAAATAATCACATTGCCCTGGAGAAAGGGAAGGATTTAAGAGCTAGAGGAAAGCTGTGATAAATTTTTTAAAGTGTGGGATTAGGGCTAATCCAATGGATGAACTGGAGGGAAGGAATTGCCTTTTTTCTTGACTCGTTATTGTGTTCCAAATAAATAATATTATAATTTTTTCATAAATGGTGTTTAAACAGACCACTTTGCCTCCGACATTAGCTGTATTTACTTAATCAGAAAGGAAAGTAATTAGAATAACTCACTTGCCAAATTTGTCTAAATCCTTTAAGGCAATTCTGTTTTTAATGAAATGCCACTGTGGAAGTCGATGTAGAAGCAACTGACTTTAATCTAGACAGGAGGATCTCATCTTGCAATGACTGAAAAAGAGGACTGTCATGTTCCTCCTAAAGTCTGTTTGTTTTCACTGGGAAATGGAGCTTTTGCTAACAACTTAATGACTTTTTTGGAAGTCAGGAGTCATGCTTGATTTTTTAAAAAAATTATATGCGTATTTTTTGATTTTTTATATATATATATATTTAAAACAACTGAAAAGTATGAGGGAGACTTTTTTAAGATAAGTAATTAGAAATGAAGAGGTTGATTACAACTGTACCCAGGTTTTATAACCTTTTAAAATTACCACCATCTTATTTTTAATGGAATGACTAAATTAATCAATAGTACAAATGCTGCTGAGTTTCACTGGATTCTCCAAACTCTTTCCATCAGTGAGTTATGTTATTATGTCATCCTTGAATAACCATGTTGCCTGTTTGGGGAAACATGCTCACCAAAAGTGCAAGTTGATGCAATAATTTCAAAAAAAAGTTCTGCTTCTTGTATACCCTGGTATTCTCCGAGTTTGTAAGTTCAAGGCAAGCATGAGGATGTTTGATTTCTTGGCTTACTTATGGTACGCTAGCCTAAGCTAGGGTAGGGATGGTGATGTTGGACTTTTAGTTTATTAGACCAGCATTATATGTTTCATTTAAACACAACTGTAGTGTTTTCCCCATATTCTTAAAGTGCAGGAAAAATGAAGGTGAAATATTTATTCGGGAAAAAAACCTAGTGTATAAGAAGAATGCTTAATTTATGGTATATATTGATATAAATTAGAAGCACATGAAAATTAATATACTTACTATTTGACTAAAACTCACTTCAGGTTATTTTTCTTTCTTTCCAAGAATGCCTATGATTTAACTAGTAAGAAATGCTAAGACACTTTAGAAGTTCTAGCTGTAAATCACATTTTTCTCATAAACTGACCTAGTGATATTAAATTGGTACAAAGCTCAAAATCAGTATTTAATGGAACGAACAAACTAATTCTGCAATTTAACTCAACATTTGCAGTAAGATGACTTGTGCCCTAATGGCTTGTAATTAATTTTTCTGAAAATCATATTTATGATAGTCTGCAGATTTGGGGCTTTATCTAATACATAATGTTCATTTTGAGCCTTTAATTGCATTTAAATTAAAATTGGCTTAGCAGGAAGATGAATTGTGGGAATGCGTCAAACCACCCAGCATGTCCTGAAGATGTGAGCCTGAAAATGCAATTTGGTGGAGATGTGCAGAATCATTTGGAGTTCATTAATTTTTATTGTACAGGTAGTTTTCCTAAAGTAGGTTATTTTCTTTGAAATTTATATTTATATTTATGTTTATGTCAATAGCTGAATATTGTATTAGCCCTTACATCTATTAGAGTTTATTAACCTGGCCTAATAGAGGTTGTTCATATTGAGAAGAGTGATAATTTGTGTTTGCCTCTCATTCTGATCTGGTGAGACTGGGCTGGTAGGAAAGCATTTTTCTGGAGCTGGGGGTTGGCAAGGCGGTCTCAGTGAAGGAAGTCAAACAAGTGTGTGTTCAGGATTCAGAGTAAGCACTCTGGAAGAATCTGGTAATGGTTCTGAGAAGACACTTTTATTCCCGACCTTCTAAGGCCTTTTAGGCTGAATAATCTTTTTCTCTCTGCGTGACTGAGGTTCTGACCTGGCCATGGCGGCGAAGGGTTATCGATGTGCAACTCCGTTTGGCGGCTTAATGTGCCAGGGCTTTGGCCAGCCAGCTTGTAAGTGATTCCTAACTTGCAGATGCTGCTGAGGTTATCCAATTTAATTATAATGTCACTTTACAATTATAAGGGAAAAGAGGTTTTTACGTGGTCTAATGAATACAAATTGTCCGCAATTTGAAAATACAAAGAAATAAAAATTAACATTTGTCCTCTTTGCCAGAGAATTTACATTTGTGCAACTGGTACTAATAAGTAAAATAATTCCATTACCTAAATTCATTAAACACATGAACTTTTTATTTTGGAGGTTGTATATCATTCTTATTAATAAAATGACATTGTTGGCATTTGCCACTCTGGACTCATTTTCCCTCTTTGCAGACAGTGTAATTAGGGATGGAAAAAGCTTCGGGATGAGCAAATGCCTGCTATAGAAATGAATTATATAATTGTGGTAATGATTTTCCCTAGAAGTCTTTCTGCCAACTGTAACATTTTTTACCTCACCACGTTTGTGTGCATGTGTGTGTGTGTGTGTGCATGCGCACATTTGTGTGCTGTCTTATTTCATGAAAATGTGGAAATAGTTCTCCATTCTGACAGTCTGCTGCAAGTTCCTAGTTTGTGGTCGAAGATGATAGAAGCCCATATTCATTTAATACTCACCAATCAGAACTTGACAGAGGTATTGCTTATTTTCTCATTTCATCACTGAAGCATGCTGTTGTAGTTTAGTCCCTAATTACTCTCAGACTGAGACGATCCAAATATCCCCATGGTGGTAATATTTTCCTGCCTGGGTGAGTCATTACGTTGTTTGGCAGGCTGAAACACCAGCCTTCCGTTGTTGGAACACTACCCCTCATGTAGCGCCACATCCTCCCCTCAGTGCTGTCTGCTCTGTGACTCGGGTCCTGCTGAGACATTTCAAGCTACCCTGTACGCAGTCACATTTGCCGGCGTTCTCTCTGACTGATTGGACCGCTGCCAGTTCCCTCTTCAGGGCCAAGGACAGGAGAATGGGGGGTATCTGAATAGAACTGCTTAATGATCTAATGGACCAGTGCCTCTCTCCCGCTGAGAGAGAGGGCTTATTTGTTTGCTGGTTACAGGAAAGGTCGGGGAAATCCTTTTCAACAAAGGCTGTGACAGTGGGAATGTGCAATATCATATGTTACTGGTGTTTGAATAACTTAATACCTTGGGTGTGTCCCACCCCGCCAACAACAAAACCAGACACTTTTGGGTCTTTATTTTATTTTCAATATCCTCCAGATGGCAGAAAATGGAAGTGATGAAGCTTGGGTTCACACAATAGTTTACACCAAATGCCAAATATCAGGAAGCTTCAGAGGTATTCAGTTCTGAGGGGCGTGATGAAGTTTGGAAATCTGCTAAAGATAGTCAGCCTTTCCTACAGGGAATCTTATGTGATTATTTAAAATTATATATATAAAAAAACCACAGGGATACACAACATCTTATTTAGTGGAACTTGAAAATGTGCTCTTTTTGGTTTAGACGGATGCTTCTTAAATACTTTTCCGGGCTGATCTTTTCATCTGTTAAGCACTTCATCAAAATAACCACAAATAATTATTTACCACAACATACTGGGAAGTTTTGAATAAAAGCTTTTTTAAAAATTTCTTAAGAAATGAATGCAATGGCATGAAATTGTATTAAAAGGACTTGAGTTACGATGCTAAGGATAGCATTCTAACAAAAAGTCTTTATGTATATCTGGCATTTTTCTTCATATCCTTGGTAAACAGTGCTAAGAGCTGTGAAGTGGTTTTTTAGATGGAGAAGGATCATTGAAAATTATAAAAGAAAACATACGGTAAGGAAAAAAAAAAAAAACAACTTAGATGAGCCAGGCATCACACTAGGGAAAAATTTCGTGAGAAATTAACTGCCTCCAAGAGGTTTAGATTAAGCCGTGGAGGAGCGAATTGCTACTACAGTCTACTTCTATTGAGATGTTTATTTAAACAAAGAAATCATCAAACAATAGTTGGAAGGAAGTTTTTTTTTTTTCTCTTTTTTTTATATTTTCTGAAAAAGGAATAGAGAAGGCAGGAGAGGCTTGTCCCTCCATGTCACGGTTCACCTGCCCTGGAGGTGGAGGGTAGGAAGGCTTGCAGGCTGCTCACTCAACTGTATTTGACTAGGGCCGTCAGCCCCTCAGCTTTCACAAGCATTGAATATGTCAAAAAATCTTTCAAAGAAAGTATAAATTTTAACTGGGCTGCTTCTGGTTCATATATAATGCTGTTTAAAAAGCTTCCAGCATGTTGATGTCCAAGCGGCTCTCGGATGTGTGGGCTGTGCCGCTCAGCTGAGGTGTTGGTGGGTGTGTGATTCCAAGCAATTAGGATAAGAGACAGTTGGTACAGATAATTTTTAGATATCTAAGAAGGCTTTTTAGATATCTAAGAAGTATCTTGTCAGGCAGTGTGAAGTTAACCCTTTGTTCAAAGAGGTTGGCTGTGCCTAGATCATGATTTTTTCTACAGGGTCTTCCTCTTGAAAGGAGCTTCTTTCAAGAGGAAGATTTTATATTTATTGCTTACTTTTTAAAATGGACTGCAGAATGCTTTATAAGAACAAGTTATTACTGGGATTAACATGGGGATAATTATTTTCTGAGTCTGCCTTCCCCTGACATGTTAAAAGCTAACGCTCAGCTTGCTATGGGGTTGGGGAAAGCTGTTGTCCGTATAGACCCTGTGAGAAGTCCTTGACCCGCAGAGGGAGGAGAGTCACTCCAGCACCAGTTGGAATGTAGGAAGGGTGATGCATGGACAGTCATGGTCTTCAGGTCCTTGGTATGGTCCAGTTTGGTTTTGCTTTTACTGGTATAAGAATAAAGAAAGAGAGAAACAACAAAGTCCTACTGTATGACACAGGGAACTATACTCAATATCCTGTGATAAACCAAAATGGAAAAGAATATGAAAAAGAATATGTATATGTATGTATAACTGAGTTACTTTGCTGTATAGCAGAAATTAAAACAACACTGTAAGTCAACTATACTTAATATAAAAAAAGAAGAAAGAAAGAAATATAGCCATAAAATGTATGAAAACATGACCTTCGGGTGCTTGAACTTACTATTTTCTCAGGCTCACATGTAGAGGATGAAGGGTACAATATTCATGCATACATATCTCACCCCTGATTGGAGTTTAGAGATGTTAAATGACGTTTTTAGAAGGGTAGCCTGTGGATGTCTGAAAAAGCAGCCCACATCTCTTTCTCAGCTAGTAGTCTCAAACTGTATAATGCATAACATCTTTGAAACGTGGGGCTTTAAGGAGAGTTGTTTATCCCTGGTGCCAAATTTCTCTGCATAATGTATTTCCAAAAAATTACTGGGGGATTTCCTCTGAGGAAAGAGGAGATGGGGGCACAGAATTGACAAAAATGAGTAAAGAGGAAGACAGACCCTCACATATTGAAGAACAGATTCTGTAGTCCTGATAGCTGGCAGAAATGTTAAGTGCTTTTCACAGTCAACATTCAAACAGATTATCAGATGGCATATTTCACCCTGTTGTTACTTTAAATGAAGTGACCATGAAATCAACAAATCTGCTGTCAGGTGCCTGTCACTAAGATAGTTCTTCCTGTCACACAATGCCTCACATAGCAGGTAATGTGTTTTTAAGAATCAGTCCTGTGTCACCTCATCAAGTCCTTGTTAAAAAGATGAAATAAGACGGATGGTGTTGTCTACCATGGAGTTGACTGAAATTCAGTAGAATGAAACGTACAGTCCACAAAGAAATGCTTCAAAGAGAGCAATGTGGATCCTGAGGAAGAATTGCTATCTCTTCCTACCCTCTTATAGACCTTTGCTTGTGTTCTTAGGATCACTCTGCACTCTGTCTTCTTCATTAAATTCTAGACTTCAAATGAATTAGGTTAGATTTTGAATTCAGTGATGAGGGCTAGGTGACGTGGGTTTGCCCCATTCTAGCATGTGATTCTGCAGAACGCTACAACAAAATTGACTTAAAATCTTTGGGGCTGTGCTTGCTTTCCTTTTTTTTTTTTTTTTTTTTTTTATTTTTGCGGTACGTGGGCCTCTCACTGTTGTGGCCTCTCCCGTTGCGGAGCACAGGCTCCGGACGCGCAGGCTCAGCGGCCATGGCTCACGGGCCCAGCCGCTCCGCGGCATGTGGGATCTTCCCGGACCGGGACACGAACCCTGTCCCCTGCATCGGCAGGCGGACTCTCAACCACTGTGCCACCAGGGAAGCCCTGCTTTCCTTTTTAGAAGAGAGAGATTAATTTATTGAGCTTTCAGGGGTGTCTCAGAGTATTTATGTTGAGGTCTCTTACTGCATTTGTGGACATTCTTTGAATTTCATCATTGTCCTGTTTCAGCTCTCCTTAGGCAAGATGCTCTCAGTATTTTGAAATGATGATGGAAGTAAAGAGAAAAATCCAAAATCCAAATGTAAACCATGTACATATTGAAAACCATATGACTAGTGCAGTAAGCACTCATTTCTCAGTTTGCCTACTGATTGATTATGGTCTTTGTTTAATCAGAAGCCTTGTTTATACAAGAATATATTGTATGTGTGAGTTTGATTTGGTTTATTATTGGTCATAACTATGATTTTCTCTTTAGTAAAGAGTAAAGCACTAGAACTAGGTGCACATTAGGTGCAACACTGAACCTACATAACCTACAGCTTCTAATTGGAATTACTGATGCCATGAAGCAGTAGGTTCTTTGAATACTACCGAATTTATATCATCTGGATTCAGTAATGCAGCACCAAATCTTGTTGTAGCATCAAAGTCAAAATACTAGAATGTGGATTAAACTGTAGGAGGCTTGTTATTCATGCACACATCCATCCCACCCATCCAGTCCTTACTGAGTAATTATTAGGGAGCCATACTAGATTTGGTCATAAAAAAAAAAAAAGAATGAAAATCAATATCTGCATCCTAGGAATTCAGTCTGGTGGTAGAGACACACAAATGATTGTTAATAAGCATGAGTAACTGCTGAAGGTGAAGCTGGCCTAAGAGAGAAGGGAAGGTGGTATTTGGGAGGGATCTTGAAGGGTGAGTAGGAGTTCATCAGGGAGACAGTAGAGGGGGAGGGTATGCATGCCAAAGCATGGAGGGGTAAAGGGCATGATGTTTGGGGGAAGGCTGAATAATTTGGTTGGGCTATAACACAAGGAAGATTATGTTCCAAAATCTTCATTTTTGAGCGGTTTCTAGAGAGAGAGGGGCTGCCTTAGAGCAACATTAACACATTTGGTGTGTTGAAATATAGTGGTTGGAACTGCGGTCGCATTTCAACATGGGTATTGTTATGAGAGAATATTGAGCTATTAACAAATCAACCAGAGGTCTTTTCAGATAAGAAGAGCTTTAAGAAACATCTCTATAATTATTATTTATTGTTAATATTGCTACTACTATTATGTACTTTCCCATATATCTTCTGTATATTTAGCATTGGTCTTTTTTCTTAGCTATGTCTAGACTTCCATAGTTAGATTTCTAGATATTCTTCTCCAGGTTGCATTTATAATGAGACTTGCAGTTTTCTTCACACTTCCTTACAGCTTGGTTGATAAAAATCACAATTTGTTGTGTGTATGTGTGTGAATATTCAGCTAGATAATCACACCTGTGGGCTCCTGTAACAACAGGAGTAATGTAGGTTTTTTTCCTAAATTGCTGTATTCCAATTACTACTTGGATTAAAAAATTGCAACACTGAGTTGGCATTTTTACTGCTTAAAGATTTTGACCATAGAAATACCATTTGTAGTTTTAAATTACCTGGTCATGTCTTCAGTATTATTTTTGATATGTATTACACATTATGAAGTAGGTTGACAAGTATATTTTCCTTATGCTGTGGTTATTGATTCTTCCAGGCTTTGAAGTGAAACTCTGTACTTGAATGCATGTGCGATAATTAGTACGTTTCTCAGATGTTGTGAGGACGATGGAAACAAAATCAAATGAAACACAAAAGCCTTAGATACATATATACACAAAATTGGGGGATAGGAGAAGCTATTCATAATTTTATTAACTCGTAGACATTTGAGTTTATGATTTCCTATTATTAGTCATTATATATAGGATTATGGTAGTTGGTCGTTTAATTACAGCATCCATTTAGAATATTCTAGTGTCTTAATGTGTTTATTGGGAATTGTGGGTCTTGCTTTTCCTGTCCTGAAATGAGCTCATGAAAATGCATGAATGCTCTTGTCATTTGTGGTGGCAGGGGGTGTTTTTGGCAGTACAATAAGTTTTTCCCTATAAAGAATAGCTAGGATGTAGCAGTGGAGTGTCGGAATGCATGGAGATCAGATTAAATGTATTTGAATTAGTATCTCTATGGGTTTTATATCTCAAAGTCAAACTAGTCATTCTCATCAGATAAAAATATTCTTGACTGGAGAAACTCTGATCCAGAAACAATCTATCATTTGAATCCCCTGATTGTAATATGAATGGATATTCAACTTCTAACACACTGAGAGTTACTGCTGTATCCCAGAGGTTTATTGAATCACAGTGCCATCTAAAGCGATCCTCTAAGAGGAACACAAGTCGGAATGAGTATTTAGATACCAACTACCAGGGCACCTCTCTGTAGCACAATTCCTGATGGTAGAATTCATAGACGAAGTGTCTGGCTGGCTCCCCATGCAGGCAGTGTTAATTCCTGAAGCACAACAGGCCTTGCTATAGGGCACTCTTTATCTTTAGGGTCCTGTGACTATAAAATGATGTCAGCATTATAAAAAATTGAGTGTATATGCATGCCATCAGTAGCTGTGACATTGGTAAGTATTTACAGCTAAGAAGCCAATTGTAATTACTTGATATGATCCCTGTCATTACTTATTTTAAGTCCTCAGAACCTTAAGCTTGAATTGCTCCACCATGTCAAACTTTGGGATTACTTCTTAAGTGATGAATGATGACTGGAGGAATTATACCAAGGACTCATGCCCACTTTTGGTTTTGGAAAATAGGAATCTCTATAATTGTGATATGATATTTTTATTTAAGTGGTCCTGTGGGTCATATTTGCTATATTTAAAGCATTTTTTCTCTTTTACCTTTCAAACGTTACCCGTAATTTGTTGAACTCTATTCAGAGGCTGCAGAGGCAGTGTTTCCAATATATATAGCCTGAAGTACTGCATTTTTCTTGTTGTTGATTTATGTTATTTGACTATTTCCTGACTTTTTTATTCCCCTTGGGTCTCAAAATATTATATATGGCCTTATTTGACTGAAGCAAGTTAAACCACTTTATAAATAAGTGTCTGACAATAGATTCTTAGTTGATAAGAGATAAAATCTTAGGCAAATTCAGATAGCATGTCCAAACATGGAACATAAACTTAGTGACAGTCAGATACAAAGTATATCCATTTTGATATAAATACTTGTTTTAAATAACAGATTTCCAAAACTTGTAAATTATTAATTAAGTTATTTGGACGTAGTATAAATAACAAGGTTTTTAAATCACACAGAACAGATTTAAAATATTAGATCCCTTCTTTACTGGGTGTGAAATCAAGATTCTCTGACCTTCAGTGTCTCCTCTGTGAAATGATGACAATGGTGTCTCTATATAATGTTGGGATAAGAATTAGAAATAACAAAGTAAAAGTACCTGACTCATACTGAGGATCAGTACATGGTGGTGGTTGTTAGTATTATTTAAAATTACCCCTTCCCATTGGCCTCTGAATACATGTATTAATAAAAACATACTCTAATTGGATGATAGAATATCATCTACATATAGAATATTATCTATACATGTAATGAATGGTATGTCTGCAGCAGATATTAAAAACGTATGGAATGGAATATGGAACTCCAGTGCTTACACGATTTGAATGACAAGGAAACTTTCTAACCTTACTATTTAACCTTTAGCAAAATTTCACCTGGTTTGCTCACAAAATCAAGCCTAATTTGTGGCAAAAGAAAGCTTTCCTTAAAAAATGAAACAATGAAAGTAATATTTCTATGCATTAATTTTAATCATCTTTGCCAGCCAATAGAAGCCATATTTATTAAAGACTAAGAAAAAATAGAAACCCCATGCATATCTTAATGAAGTTTATAATCTGCTTGTAGAGAACAGTATTTGTTAACAAGTTCGTAGCACCAAGTGGCAAGACAAAATGATGAAAAACTATATATGTAACTACTATAGGGATATGGGGAATGGGCAGTAGTTTAGTGTTGAAATGCTTCTTGGAGGAAATGACTGGAATTATTAGCCGATAGGAAAGGAAAAGGAAAGCTATGAAAAGGCATGTTGGTGGGTTGTCTCAGGGAGCCAGCAAACAAACGCCTATCTGAAATTGATGGACAATGTTGTCAATTTAAGAAAAATTATGAAAATATGGGCAAAAGATCTTTACTAGTTTCAGTTTTATTCAGTAGATGATAGGTACTAGTTTTAGGCTTTTCAGCACTGAATAGATTCTTTATTGCCTTATCTGTGTATCAAAGATGAGGATGGAGTCATTAAGAAGTGGTTGGCAATGTTAGAAGGTAAACAGATGAGAGAGGAATAAAACTAGGCATGTGTGCTTCAAACGAGGAGATTTTGCATGAGAAAAGAGGAGGTATGGTTTGGCAGTAGTGGGGAGCTAAGCTGCCCTTATTCCTAGGCAGTTAATATGCATGTGTGTGTGTGTGTGTGTGTCTCTGTGTGTGTGTGTGTGTGTGTGTGTGTGTGTGTGTGTGTGTGTGTGGTGTTTGGTTGGGAGGGCTGTAGAGAGATATATAGCCTCCATTTAGAAGAAGGTGTGGGGAGAGGCAAACTTCAGAGATAAAATGTATGTTCTTTGAGGAAATTGAGGATGAAGGATTTCATGTACAGTAGAATGGATATTACAGGAAGATTCACCAGTGGGAGTAGCCATGGTGGTAAGGTGGCTTGGGGTGAAGAGGAGAGATCCATGAACAAATGAGAGTAAGCGTTGGTCAGAGCGACTTGGATTGTGAATTTTGTTGAGAATCCCAGAAGCGAAAGATGTGCATGAGATTTATTAGCTTCAAGTTTCCCAACTGTAACAGAGCTGTTTTGGTATCAGTACTGGCTAAAGGTCCCAGTTGGTGACAGTGCCTGGTTTATTCATTTATAACCTCAGTGTGGAACAAGTATCTCAGAAAAGTTAAAATTGCAACTTCCTTTTGCAGTTTTACAGGGAACAGTCATGTGAGAAATAATCTTTATACACTGAGGCTTACTTTTTTCCTCTATTCTGTCTTTTAAGTAGAATGAGTGATTCCCAGAATCATCTAAAAGAAAGAGCTCGCTGAGCATTGAATATGTATCAGTTACCTTAATTGCAAAATTATGCTTCAGATTTTAGGTCAGCAATTTAAAGTTTGCACAACAGGTTTGATATGAAGGAAGTCAATAGATTTTTCTCATACATGGCTTACATATTGAGTTCTTTCCTGAAATATATATCATCCTGCAAGTGGAAAATGTATTGATCAACAACTGATGGATTTTTTTTTTTTATAGCATTATGTGGGTTTGGCTGTGCAAATTGGATCACGTGAGGTCCAGGGTGGTCATATGGCATCTTGCAGACTCAAAGAGGCTCTTGCCCTGCAGAATCATGAACTTGGATGATATCTCTTGAGATATTACTTTTAAGCTCCAAATAATTTCCCTTTAGCTCTGAATGTGGGAATCAATACTAATTTGCATGACTGTACTAGCCACAGTGTTGATTTATAAAATAAATTCAATCCATTTCACATCATACAAGCTCTTGTTGCATTGCTTCTCATCTGAGTTGTTGAATGTCTTGAGGGGAGGCACATCTAATCTTGAACTATCACTAGAAAAAAGTTGCAGGTTCTCTTGTGCATGCTTTAGGATAAAGAAAGCATGTCATGTACTCTTAGAGCTGGAAGGGATATTAGAGGTCAACTGCTTCCTCTCTAACATAAAACAGGAATCCCCTCTTCAGTACCCCCAGGAGTGAGCCAGAAGGGGAGGTATTGACTCAGTCTGAGGAAGAACAGTCACACCAAGACCTCAGAACTGAAAGGGACTGAGCTGTGATGTGATTATTCAAGCAAAGGCTTGAGTGAGCGGATGAGGAAGTTTGATTAGATCACTTCTACAGTTCTTTCTAAAATTCTATAAAATCATACCCTTTCCAGTTTAACTGGATTTCAGGTTCTGTATAGGTGTAAGGGGGAAAAAAAGAATGCTAACCTTGCTGGAGGATTTAAGCAAAACAAATTACACTGAAAAAGAAAGCATAATAATGAAGAGGCTAGCTTTCCATTTTGAGAACATCTCAAAATGACAAGGGAAGAACATAGCAAATGGCTACTCGGTACTATTCATGATAAAACAACATGAGCTTGCCCCATGGCAGAAATATTTCATCCCAGCAGCTGAAGTGTTCTGAGAACATACAACCTCTGTTAGGCACTGTGCTGAATGCTTTTGCTGTATTATTTTCTTAGTGTTCCCAACATCTCCATGAGGTAGGCGTTCTTATTACCCTATTTGATAGATGAGGAAACAAAGGCTTAGCAAAGCTAAGTAGCTTGGTTAAAGTCATACAACCAGTGAATGGAAGGGCTAGAACGCAAACCCAGAGTAACACCTCATGGCTGCTATAGCATGAACCTTTAACCACTAAAAGGAAAGGCTTATGCAGCTTATAGCCCTCATTGGTAAGTCACGCATGTTGAAATATTGTACTCAGGAATATAATGTTTTCCCATATGATCCAGCAATTCCACTTTGGGGTATATACCCAAAAGAGTTGAAAGCAGGGTCTCAAAGAGAGATTTGTAAACCCGTGTTCATAGCAGCATTATTCACTGTAGCCAGAAGTTGAAAGCAACAGATGACTGACTAAACAAAATATGGTGTATATGTACAGGGGACTATTACTCAGCCTTAAAAGGAAGGAAATTCTGACACATGCTGCAACATGGATGAACCTTGAGGACATCACGTTAAATGAAATAAGTCAGTCATAAAAAGACAAATGCAGTATGATTTCACTTATATGAGGTCCCTAGAGTAGTCAAATTCATAGAGACAGAAAGTGGAGTGGTGGTTATCAGGGAAATAGGGAGCAATTGTTTAATGGGAATAGAATTTCAGTTTTGCAAGATGAAAAGAATTTTGGAGAGTGGTTGCACGATGATATAAATGTATTTACTACCGATATGTGCACATAAAATGGTTAAGATGGTAATTTTTTTAAAGTAATTAATTAATTTATTTATTTTCGGCTTCATTGGGTCTTCATTGCTGCGTGGCAGCTTTCTCTAGTTGGGGCAAGCGGGGGCTACACTTCGTTGCGGTGCACTGGCTTCTCATTGTGGTGGCTTCTCTCATTTCAGAGCATGGGCTCTAGGCACGAGGGCTTCAGTAGTTGTGGCACGCAGGCTCAGTAGTCGAGGCTCGCGGGTTCTAGAGTGCAGGCTCAGTAGTTGTGGCGCACGGGCTTAGTTGCTCCACGGCATGTGGGATCTTCCCGGACCAAGCCTCAAACCCATGTCCCCTGCACTGGCAGGCGGATTCGTAACCACTGCGCCTCCAGGGAAGCCCAAGATGGTAAATTTTTAAAAGTGTCACCATGTCGACAGTTTATCTCCAAATGTTTCCCAAAATTGTGTGTGTGCATGTTTATAGATTGAGCCACAGTTAGCAAATATTAACAATTGTTGAATCTAGGGAGAAATTATATGGATATCAACTATTGTTTTAATTTGTGTGTACATTTGAACATTTTATAATAGTTGAAGGAAGTGTAAACTTATGATAGACAAAAATGATTCCATGCTTACTTAATATTTAAAGTATTAACCGAACGTCCTTCAAGTTACAGCTTAAATTCAACATCTTCTAACACATTTTCTGAGTATTCCAAGTCCTACTGACTTATCTGTTTAATATAAATAGCAACACTTACAACCCTCCAATACTAGCTGTATCCTCCAATTTTATTGTATGCAACTGTTTTGATTATTGCTGTATAACAAGGGGCCCCCAAATAAGTAGCTTCAATTAACAATGAGCTAATATTGTTCATGAGTCTGTGGGTTGTTGGAGAGTTTTTCTGCTGCTCTCACCTGAGATTGTGTGTCTGCACTCACCGGGCACGTGCGCAGAGGTTATCAGCATGTTAGGTTTTCCTGCGTGTGGCTTCTCTACATGGATAGTTCAGGCTGCTTCATACAGTGCAGGTCTCAGGCTGGTGAGACTTCTTACACGGCAGCTGGCTGCGACGAGAGCAAAACTGGAAGTTACCTGGCTACTTAAACACTAGGCAGAAGCTGGCATGGCATCACTTCTACCACTTTCTATTGATTAGAGCAAGCCACAAGGCCAGCCTAGATCCAAGGGAAGGTGAAATAGACTCCGCCTATTTTATCTTCTTTGCTGCTCTTCCCACCTACTGTGGGAGAAGCAGCAAAGAATTTACGGCCACCTTTAGTCTACCACAACGTTGAAAACGGTTCAGTCTGTCACATGCTGCAGTTCAGATTCTGCCTTAATGAGTAAGAGGCAGCCCTTGCTCTCTTTGGTAGCACAGTTCAGTCCTGTGAAGGAGGAAGGAAACTGACATGGATTAAGTAACTGTGGGAAGCACAGTGCCAGTTCCCTGTCCTCTACAGAAGCTCCTAGGGTAGCACTGTTACTATTTATGTTTTACAGGTGAGGTAGCTGAGACTCTACCTGGTCAAGAAGCTGCTGACTGAAAGCGTACAACGTAGAGAAATTCAACCCCAATTCTGCTTTGCTCTTTCCTCTTTCCTAGATGCTTCACGTGGAAAATAAAATAGAAAGAAAATTAGCCTCATCGACTTGTGAGATCCTTTCTAGTTGTGCCACCAAGTTGATCCAATGGTATATAACGAATGCATTATACGATACGATACTAGCCCTGCCCCTTCCAGCCTCTCCTTTTTCCTTTCCACACCATCAATGTGCAGCTTCCACTGTACTCTAAGATGCTCAGTGTTATAATTCAGTGTTTGACCCCATGCCTGCACGATAGCCAGGATACGTCCCACACCACCCTCATTGTCACCCTTCAGGTCCCGGCTGCATCACCCCCTTGGTAAAGCACACTCTCCCTGGCCTGCTTTCCTGTGCACCTTCCGCGCACTCTGGGAAATCCTGCAACGCAGCGGTTTTCAGCTAGGGTCAGCTTTGCCCCCAGGAGACGTTTAGCGATGTTTGGAGACATTTGGGATTTTCACAGCTGGGGGCGTGCTGCTGGAATCTAGTGGGCAGAGGCCAGGGATGCCGCTAAACATGCTATAATGCACAGGACCACACCCCCACCCCCTACGCACATACAGCAAAGAATTATCTGGCTCGAAATGTCCAGCGTGCCAAGGTTGAGAACCCTCAGAGCATTTTGTCACATTGACTTGTTAGTTGTTTACATGTCTGCTTCTCCTGATAAATTATGAGTTTTTTGTGAACATGTTTTATTTTTCATGATTGTATTACCAGCATATGGCACATGGTAGGCGCTCAGTGTATGTCTTCTGATTGAATCAAACCCAGAATATGACCAATGTAATAAGGGAGGTGTAACAACAGTGGAGTGGAGCTTAAAGGGAAGAGATTTCTTTCTGCTGTGACTGGTCAATCAGGAAGGATTTTGTAGAGGAGGTGGGGTTAGAGAAGCCATCAAAGGAAGAGTAGGGTGCTGAGCAGCAGAGAAGCACTTGAGGAAGCAGAGAAGCACTTGAACAGTGTGAGCAGTATTTGGGGAGAGAGAAGAACACTGTGTGCCTAGGAAAGAGTTGTGCCGTGTGGCTGGAGCGTGGTATGTATACGGAAAGAGTAAGACGGTAAGACGTAGGACTGGGAATTTTTGACTTGGAATCACTGCCTAGAGATAGTACATTTCAGTCGTCAGTAAGCACACTTAGAAGGTTTCGAATGGGAGGGGGATCAGTGTTGTTCTTAGGAAGATTGTTCTGGGCATCAGAAAGAAAAGAAATACAGATTCGTTGAACAGTCATTGCTCTTGTTCAGGTACTGCGTATCTCCTCAGAGATGATGCCATTGGAAGCAAAAAGGAGAAGGTGGACATGAGAAGTGATTTGACACCCCAAGTAGATGGCAAACTGGGTGAGGAGTGGAACGGGGACATTTACATCGGTGTCACCCACAGCACTTCACCTGGCACGTAGGAAGGAAGCACGTAGAATACATGTTCAGTACGAACATGAGGCAGTTGTAATCTATTGAGACCAATTTCCGTATATAATTGGGAAAACGAATCTCATTTCTTTCTGGAAAAGAAAACATAGAGTTGCTGATGACGAACATTTTGTTAATTGCTTGATCAGTGGTAAGAGAGATGGCCAGTGTATAAACATCAAACAAGGTGAAGAAACCACAGTTTGGAGGATTGAATCAAGATGGGCTAGAACGTCCTTTAGCTTCTCCAGCCGGTGCCTCCACGCTGAGTGCTCTCCTTGTCCTGCGCTGGGGAGACATGCAGAAAACCACAGAGAACATCCCCTCTCTGAGTGACGGGAAGCACCGTGTGAGGATGAGTTTCTCTAACCTTCGTGTATTTATTTTGTTATCAGGGTTTTGCACACCTCCCCTAGGGTGGAAGAGGTAATTAAATTTTAGTATAAAAGGCTTCCTACCAGACATCAGGCTTCATGGGGGAATAAAAGTAAATAAATAGATAGCAAGGCCTATCAACAAATGATTAGAGCCTGTCCTGCTTAATTAGTTCAAAATAACTTCAAGGCAAGATTGTGGAGATTGGTAGATACTCTAGAGTTGACCAACACAGGATGGGATTCAAAATGGGGTGGGATTTATCTTTAAGAGGTGGTATGGGCTGGGAAACAGTGGGAAATAGAGTAGGCTATCTTTTTGGCTTTTTCAGTAACTCCTGAGGTAACCTGTGTAAGGCACACCTTTATTCAGATTCTCCAGTCTCATTATAAGAGTAGAACAATGTGGTCCTTACTCTCTGCTTGGGGGAATTTGGGGGTCAATGTAATTCATGTCCATAGACATAATAACACAGCAGAAAGAGAGCATGAGTACTGAAGCCAGATTGTCTGGGTTTGACTCTTAGCTTAGTTACTTCCTAGGTAGGTGACCTCGAGCAGCTGATTTGGCAGGACTCTGCCTCAGTTCCTTAACTGCAAGACGGAGATAATGATTGGCCCAGCGTCTCCATGTGTGGTGATAGGTTAATACATGTAAAGCTCTTAAAAGACAGCCAAGAACAAAGTAGGTGCTCAATAAGAGGAAGTCCTTTCTGTTACTCTCTACTACTATCTTTATTTCATTATTTCTTTAGTGGATATATCATACTTAAGTCAGTATATAAGTAATTCTACCCAATAACTGGAAAGCCCTTAAGACACAGCAAACCCCAGCGTCAATACTAGTCCTACAAACGAATTATGTGATAAGCTTTGAGAAATCAGTAGGATTTAGACAGGTAAGGGGGAGCAGGCATTCCAGAGACAGCTGACAAACCTACAAGAGTAGATATTAAGCCAGTTAGGTTTCGTGAGGGAGCAAGGAGCCTGGCCTTGCCAGAGATGGGGTTACTTTACAGAGTAGTGGGAAATGGAAGCCCTCTGAGCCCAAGGATGTTATGCTCCCTAGCGGCTCCCCAGTACAGCGATGTGGACATATAGACACTGGGCTAAAGGTGAATGGATTAAATTGTACCAAGAGTGATGAAAATTACCGGTAGTGATAAAATCAAGATGTCTTTCAGTGAATTGCAGTACCAGCAGAGTTTGATGCTGTGAAATGCTTCTGACTCCCACTGCCGGTGACTCAATGCATCTGCCCAGGCTGATGCTCTCATGGTAATGGAACCATAATGGCTTTATTTTTTAGTCTGTAAACTGGCTGCCAGATTATAAGCTTGGTATTCAGATCTGATTTTTTTTGCATTCTGGAGGAGCAATTATGTCCTTGTTAACTGTACAGTATAACTGTGTATATGTAATATACATATACATACATACAGATATTAAGTGAAAGTTTTTGAAAACACATTTTTTAAGAAGGCTGTTTGTCATCGAGGCGCTCTCATCCTTCCTTGCCCTTTTGCTAAACATCTTATTACTCCCATTCCCACAGACCTGTGCTCTCTGCCTGTGTTCAACAAATCCCAAACTAAAAGTTCCTATAAGCTATTAATGGTTGATGGGTAAAACTATAATAGTTGAAACCAAAAACATAAAGCTGCATAGATCCAAAGGAATGACTTACTAGTGGTGAAACTTCAGGTTGTAGAGGAAGTATTTTGGGGTGAGACACCCTTGCTTCAGGCAATGTTCTGTGCTGACCATGGAGAGAGATAGGTGCTTTCTGCCTATTTGTATATCCACGTGATAAAAATCATAAAAGATTTTTCTGACTTACCTTGAAGGAGAAGTTGTGCCACAAATTGAAGTGCTTCTTTCATTCTTTTGGGCATTGCTCTCACTTCTCTCTACTAAAACTTACCTCCTCAAGGACGGGGCTGTGTCTTACTCTTCTGTGTTTGCTTGGCTCATAACAGCACCTGGCACATACACATGCTTAATAATTATTTGCTGATGGAATGCTTTCCTAATGTATCAGGGTCTCCAAAGCTATTTACACCAAATTCCCTCCGGGATCTGTCTCTTTAAACAAAATAGCCTACTGGACTATGGGTTCATATCTCATTTATCTACATATCCAACCCACACCCTTTGCACCTCCCCTCCCACCCTTGCAGAGTGTTCAATAAATAACTTCATAATGAAAATAAGCCCTTGCCCCCAAGTTGAGTCATCTTGGTAGTCTAAAAAAAGTGGTTCACTGCTGAATATTAAGAACGTCAAGTAAGTAGCAGAGGGAAATTTTTGCTGACACGCTCAGATCAAGCCCAAACAACTTTTTACCTGTCCTCTCAGGCACTGAATACAGAGCTTTGTTCGAGAAATAGATAAATAGTTGTTAAACTGGCGAATGTATGGAAGGTGGTAACACTTTGGTATGCTTTGCTTTTTATAGAATTTTAATGGGACATCACTATATGAAGAATTGTGTAGGTGTGGGCACTTAGAATTAGGGTAAAGGGAGTGAGGGGAAAGTACTCTTAGGATGCAAGCATCACTTGCTGTATTACTGTTCATGATCATTTCCAAAGCATAGGAACGACTGTGGGGAGAAAAGTTGATCACTCGATTTGCATTAATAATTAACACTGTATAAATTTGGGGGGCAAAAGGCTTATGCAGATATTTAGTAAAATTTAAGAATGCAATGGCTTAATAAATTATTCTAGTATAAATTATTCTGCCTCTCTTCTCAAGACAGGTAACAAGTTCTCTTCTTTCTGTGTAAACCTAGTATCCAATCCTGATTGAATATTCCCACTCTACTCTGTTTTTGTAATTAAAACATCATTTATACCGAGAATAATTAAGACAACTGTACATTTGATTTTAAAATCAGTTTTGAGTATTGTGCCTTGTCAAGCTACAAGAATGGTTCCTGCAGCTTTTACAGCGTAGCATTAAGAAGCAGACAGTGACCGCAGGCACCTGAGTGGAAGGTTTGACAGTTTGATAAATTAGGAATGACACTTGCCAAAATGGCTGTCCTTCCTGCAGTCTGCCAGTGGAGCATTTGCACACCGTTAATTGAATTGGCAATTTGTGTAACAGTGCCTGCCCCTGAGCTTTTGTGACGCTGGATCTGCCATTTAACTCTGATAATCCAGGACTTGGGAATAAGGACGAAAAGCTTCACATGATATTACTGCAGATCTAAAATGACAGTTGGGGACCTTGTTGCCAATTTCCCATTAAATGAGAAATAATTAACAATAGCAATAACAAAGTCTTATAAAGCTGGAAAGTTAAATTGACTTTTCAGCACTAGTATCATACAAAATTGCTTCTAGTGTGATTATCGAACTGCCCTTTCAAGATTATATACCCTAAGTAGTATCATATGATGAGCCAAACATGGGACATTTTGTAAGCTAACCTGTTTTATTGTTGTGAAAATCTTCTGATTATCTACAGGGATTGTATTGTCATTAAGAATTTGCTTTATGCTATAAGATTTCATAGAGATAGAGACCTTAATGAAATAATAGCGATTCTTATTTCCTTACTTTTGCTAGTAATTTAATGATAGCTACAGCAAAATGTTGAACTGCAGCTAAATAATGTCAATTGTAAGTTTTATAGAGTACTATGTGTGGCTTTTTTGGGCGTCCTCCTTTGATGCTTCCCAGAGTTTTGAGAATTCCTGAGTATTTTTTGGTGTGTGTTTGAATAATGGTTCATATTTAGAACAATGGTTTAGAACAATACAGATTCCTGTCACAGGATTCTTTTTAAAATTGCAAAAGATGTTAAGTTTCTGTGATTTTCAAAATCGTGGATGTTACAGTTATCACTGTTACTGTTTGTTCGGTTTTGAAGTTGAAGTCTTTTGTGGCGGTATTGAGTTAGTCATGTTAGCATGGACTAGGTTGGTATTTACCTGGTGCCCTCCAGATGGCCATACCCATTGGGTGCAGTCAACATTTGTGGTTAAATACTTTCACCTCCACCTTTGACCATATACTGCTTTGTCAATATTAGCTAGGTAAGGAGCGGACACCAAAACAACTAGAAGAGTTTTAGGAACCAATTTGATGGCAAAAGTTGATCCTTTTCCAAGTTTTAAGTTATTTTTTATTACAGACTCCCACTTCATAAGTATTCAGTTATTTAAGAATAGGGTGGAGCCTTCTAATTTTTACTGTGGTTAGAAAATAAGATGGTCTTTGCTCTGTTTTTTAGAGTTTGCTTCTTTTTCTTTTGACCAGTGAGCACATTCCATTAATTTAATGTGATGACAGGATGTAGGAATGGAAACCTCCAGACAGAGTGGGGAAAAGAGCTTGTCATACTGGATGGAGATCAGGGCTTTTCTATATAGAGGTTTATTTGAAGCCTGAAGCTACAGTAAGTGCAAGAGAAAAAAGTAGGGGGACAAAGTGTTCTGAGCGTTAACAGTTAAGGCTTAGAAGGGGGGTAGAGGTCAATGAAGGAAACCATAAATGAAGAAGAGAATAAAGGAGAGAACATGGGGTAGAATGAGGTGAAAACGAACTTTAAAACAAAAGGCACTGTATGTGGACTCATGGCACCTGGGTATTTTTAACAGCTTAGTGCTATAAAATTTGGCAAGTCAGGAAAACTCTTCTGGGTTTCCATCTCTTCACTGAGAAATGGGAATAAATATATGCCTGTTTTTTATACCTCATGAGGGCTTTTTTGGTGTGAAAATTAACTGGATTATTATATGTGAAAACAGTTTGCCAATTATAAAATACTATTTGAAAATACAAGCTGTTAATATAAGTAGAAATATAGTTAAGAGCATAATTTAGAGAGAAGTGGTCAAAACTTTCAAAAGCTGTAAAACTCTGAAAGAAAAGGAAGAGGGGGAACGCCCAGTGGACGATGGGAAGCATGTTCTCCTGAGCCACGTGGAGAGTTGATTTTCATACGGTGGCTAGGACAGATGGCGGGGCCCAGAGCTTCACGGAGAGACTGGGTTTGTCAAGAAATGCGGTAGCAGGTGTATATGTCAAGGTGGTGGTGGAACCACCTGTTATCTCCAGAATGATGGGGATGTGTGTGCAAAGGACTGATGAGTGTTACAAAATAGGAGAGTAACTTGGCATGAAAATTGCTGCATTTCCACACTTTGAAATGTCTCTGAAATTGAAAACGGGTCTTGTAATTGATGTATATGTTTAGTATGATAGTTTTTCTTTTTTTTCCCCAGGAGAGCTGATAGTAAACTGATGACATGTTTAAAAACTGATTGCAGTTTAGGATTTTTGCAGTTTGGCAAAATGTTATGATGGACATAGCTTGCTGGTGGCCAACTTTGGCATACTTAATCGTTAAAATATTTGAAAGTTTTCTGTACCTTTCCTCATCCAAGGTTAGGATATTATTTTATTCATCATTTATTGAATACAAATCATATTGAATGCTTATTATATACTAGACACTCTGCTAGGGGTTGTATGTACATAATGTCATTTAATTCTCAGAATAACACTAGGAATTAGGGATTGTTTTTAACCCCCCACATTATATGTGAGGAAACTGAGGCTTAGAAGTTATGTTACTTAAAATCCCGGCTTACTATAAAGCCTGACGCTAGGTTGGACGCTATGGAGAAATCAGAGGTACACATGAAGTGGTTTGTTCCTCTCAATTATAGCATAGGAAAGCTAAAGCACATATTCAGAAAACAGGCATGCAAGGAAAGATACACTACAGTACCGTCAATACCACAACAGAGGCACAAGCAGGCTAGAAGGATTCCGTGAAGAGAAACATTATTTCCAACTAGGAAATAAGGAGGAAGTTTCTTCATAGACAGGGGTAAAATTTGAACAAGGAGAGATGAGGGGTGGTAACACAAGCAGAAAGAACCAGGTGAGTAAAAGAAACAGAAGCATCAAAACAACATGTGTGTTGAGGAGACACTAGGTTCCCAGGGTTAGCTGGATTGGAGTGTGTGTGAAGAGGAATAGTGAGAAATAAAGGCAGAATATTTAGTGCATTTCAAAAGGGCACCACCCAATGTTTTGTGGGTATAATTATGAGTTCACTAGTAATCAGTTTTCTTTTTCTACCAGTTATTTTGGTTTCGTGTCTCTAGCCACTTGGTAAAACCATCTCTGGAATTATAGTAGGTTTCTAATTTGTTCTTGGCTATTTTGTGTTTTCAAAATGCTATTTGATACTTTTGTCACTAGAAATAATCATGGTGGATATTATTTTAATAGTTTAATTGACATAAAAGTTTATTTTAGAAAATTTAATGGGACACAAAAAGTTTATTTTAAAAATTTTAATGGAAGAAAATACTCTTTTTTTTTTTTTTTTTTTTTTTTTTTTTTTTTTTTTTAGCGGTACGCGGGCCTCTCTCTGTTGTGGCCTCTCCCGTTGTGGAGCACAGGCTCTGGACGCGCAGGCTCACGGGCCCAGCCGCTCTGCGGCATGTGGGATCCTCCCGGACCGGGGCACGAACCCGTGTCCCCTGCATCAGCAGGTGGACTCTCAACCACTGCTCCACCAGGGAAGCCCTAAAAACTCTTATTTTTAATGGTGACGCTGAACTACCATGTCATGATGAAAAAGTTTGGGATGCAATTAGCTGAGCAGGGATCTGGAAGAGCCTGGATGAGGTTCTTCTCATTTTTAAAGCTTCATTTATGACTGTAGTTACTGCTTCTCCTTTTTTATTTTCAAGCGATAAGGGTTTATTTTCTGTTTTTTAATACATTTTCTTATGGAGGTTATGAACACATATCTGCATATTCTTGTTGTTTGTCCATCATTCTTTAAAAATACAGTTTCATTCCTTCATCTTCCCTATTATTTTTTCTCTATTTGTACTTATAAGATAAAGTACCTTTACTTTTTCTTTGTTCCTTCGGATTTTCTTAATTGTGCTTTTCCTAAATTCTTCAGATGAAGACTTACTCCTTTATTTTTAACTTGTGGGTTTCATGAAATTCGTATTTAAAGGTATGCATTTCCCTCTGAGTACTGCTTTAACTGTGTCCTGCAAATTTTATCATGGAGTGTTTTCTACGTTACCCACTCAAAATCTTTTGAAATATCTGAATTTTATATTTAACTCGAAGGGTTTTAGTAATGTCATTTAATTCCCAAACATATAAGGATCTTAAACTGTCTTCTTGGCATTAATTTTATCATTCTATGCTTGAACACTCAGGCAAATGGTGCTTTCAAAACTCCTTCGGCTGACAGCTCATGTATGATGTTTTGCTATTTGCTTTAAGGATGAGATGCATTCCACAGATACTGCTGTCTGTGTGACAAGCCCTATTCATTAAGCTTTTATTCTGGAGTGGGGTGGAGGGGACAGGCAATAAACAAGCAAATACACTAGCCACATGATTTAGGATAGTGCCAAGTGCTATGTAGAAATGAAGCAGGATGGTGGTGTGGTAGAGGTAACCTGGTATGGGCAGGTGTGCTGCTTTTGACTGGGTGAGCAAGGAAGGCCTCCCTAAGTTGAGATTTGGGCTGAGACCTGGATGACCAGAAAAAGCCAGCCACAGCGTGTCTAGAGACAAAGTAGTCCAGTGGAAGCAACAAACACAAAATTTCTTGGCTGGGAACTAACTTGGTCTCTTCCAGGAGCAGACTTTTTTAAAAAAAGAAACCCAGTGGAGCTTGGGTGTACGGTGTGGGAGGACAGACTCAGATGAGGTTGGCTAGGCAGGCTGGGGAACAGGCATGTGGGCCTTCTAGGACTCCGTGAGAGTTGGGTTCTATTCAAAGTGTGATGGGAAACCACTGGATAGCTCGTAACAGAGAATCCTATTAGTAGTCCTTTTTCCTAAGCTTATCTTGAACATTAAGATGAGATAGTGGGGAGGTGTGTGCGCACATGTGTGTGCGTGTGTGTGAAACACTTAAAAGGATGCTTGGAACACATTAAGCTTTACATTAGCCTATGTTACTGTTAGATGACAGTGAACAATCTTCTATTATTCCTTGTAAATGCTCTGGCACATATTAGGCAATATTAATGTTCAGGTGACTAGATAAAAACCACACTGCCTGGATATACTAACTTTACTCCCACACCTTTCTTTTTTTAATTTTTATTTTATATTGGAGTAGAGTTGATTTACAGTGTTGTGTACCCACACCTTTAAATTTGTTGGTTCTCAAAAAACACTTGTGTTCTCTGAATTACTGATCTCCACATTCATTTTCATGTACTTCCTGGGTGACCCTGGGTGAGTCACTCTTCAGAGCTGTTGTGAGGATTAAATGAGATAATCTCAGCAGCAGGTGTAATGGTAGCTTATAATGTGCACTCAGCGGTGGCTCTTTTAATGATCTAATTATAGTTCAGTATACTCTGTTTAGGTTCATAATTCCTTCAATTTGTGATTTAATTACTTGGAAGGATAATTCCATTCACTGTATACTAAATATCTCAAAGTGTAAAATAAGACTAAAATCCCCTTTTCTGTCTTCACAGAGGTACTTTTATAGTTCATAGACATCTCATATTCCACAGGCCTTCTCAGAAGCAGACAAATAAATTGATAGTCACTTAACATTCAGTTTGGAGGGTCAGGGAGTAGAATTTTGTGGAAAAGGTTATTCAAAGAGTGTGTTTTTCCTGGATTTATTTGTTTGTGAGGACAAAGAGAGGAGCTTGCAATTTATAATTTCTATTGAGCAATGACCTGCATGTAAAGAGATATTTTACTTATTTATGAAGAATAATTAATTATTTGCTGGTGTGAAGGAGGAAAGCATTCTAATGAGGGTATACATTTTAAAGCTTGAGGTAGAGGAGAGGAAACAAAAGTTGCCAAAATTTAAACTATTTACATTTTGATGATTTAGTGTGAAGGAGATAAAACATTCCTCAGATTGGTATAGTGCTAAGGGTAGCAGTAAGTTGAAATTTATAATAATGTTTTATATGCTGTGCTGTACCTCTTGAAATTCAAGCTTGTAAATCAGGGGTCATCTTATCAGGGTAAGATCTCATCAGTATCCAGACACTTTTAGGGCTATAAAGTTGTTCATAATTTATGCATATGAATATAGTACATGTGCAAGAAAACTTCAACGATCTGGAACTTAAAGGAAATTATTTTGGATAAAAGGGGGCCTATTCTTTAATCACCAAACTTTTTCTTTTTCATTTAAGTCATTGTGGAAAGAATTTTGTGTGTGGAAGATAATTGAGCCTTTTCTTTATGACTTAGGAGCATCATTATGTATGCATTTCATTACCATGAAAATAATATGGTGTGATATCCTCAGGGACTTTCGGACTATGAGACCTGCTTTAACTGTTTACCAAATTGGCCTGTGTTATAGTGCATTTTGAGGATTTTTTTCCCTGCTATTTCTCTCTCCCCCTTTTTCTGTTTCTCCCTTACTGTCAGCTATAACTCTTCTCTGCTGTTAGCATTTCTAGATCTCCCTTTTAATTTGCTGCTTCAGATATGCTTTTAGCTTGGACACCCAGGTTTGCTGGCATTATATATAAACTGAGCATGAACAGAATCTGATAGAGGACAAAAGGGGGCCTCTGTGAATAAAGTACCTGGACTCTGTGATAACTCTTTTGACTCTTCAGAGGCATTTTTCAGGTTTCTTAATCTCATTTGCATTTTGGATGAATAAAATATCCTTACCTAAGGCTCAGAGACACTCTCTGGAATGAACTCTCTTAGCTACACATATGTGCATGTGCACCATACAGTTCCCCGGCCGCAAAATGTGTTTCTGTCTAGTTCTCTGCCCTGTGCTAACGCTACCCCCAAAAGAATGCTCTTCCCCCAAAGATGCTTTTAGAGACCCAGAGAAAATCCTGTCACTTCTCTAATTTCCTTTGCAGCTCTTGTTCCTGAAAATATTTTAGCCCATGCTTTGTGCACTAAGTATGTAAATGAGATCTTTGATGGTTCTACGTAAAACTTTCAAGGAGCAAGCCTTCCCCCCAATTTTAAGTAATTAGAGCTTCTGGATACTCCAAACTTTAAACTCACATAAAATTATTATAGGTATAAACTTCCCAAACTGATTCTATTTATTTCTCTAAATTCCTGAGTGTGTTTTAGCTGCTTGGCTTGACCTCTTGACTAAAATAAGTTGACCAGCCTTTCACCAAAATGATACTTATCTTTACAAAGATAAATATGGCCATATTTCTCAAAAATTCAGATTAAGAATGTAGGTTACTGGGATTTATGAAGACTATTTTTCTTTTCAAATATTTGATCAGTATCACGGAATGCAGTTAGACACCTTGGAAAGCCATTAAATAGAAATACATCATGATTTTTAGGGGAAGAAAGGCAAACATAGAGAGGAGAGGATACTGTTAGAAGATTCTCCCGTGTACCCATCTGACCATTTGGGGGCCAAGGAAACAGATTTTTATGTTTTAAAATTAATCCAACTTAGATTAACCATGTCACGTCCCCTTAACACAGGCGTGTGAATCTCAGGGTAGACAGCTGTTTGGATGTCCCACACTGGGACTGCTGCCCTCAACAAACGCTTCTGATTCTCCTACATGGTCACTTGGCAGCATCTGTGTGCACCCATATGGCTGGATGGCATCGTGCCTGTTTACAAGTCAGTCGAATTGTTTCACTAGGACCCAGGTGCCAAACAAACATGGGTTCACTCTAACTGCCTACTCAACTATGCAGCTTCTTTCTCAGAAACAAAAAAAACCTCTCCTTGATAATGACCTCCAAGTTGATGGCAGTATATTTATTGGCATTTCGTGGCCTTCCCTACTGTTTTGACAAGTTCTCTATCTGTACAGATAACAAAGGAAAGAAGAAGAATGATGTCTCACGTAATTACTAAGCAAATAGTACCAAAAAAACATGAAATACAAATTCGGGCTGTCACCTTGGACCTCTCAGTATACACACAATTGCCAGAGCATCTATAGTCCTGCCTGAAGGTGAAATGGAGCACTGGTTGCTTCTGTGACACTGAGCCTGGTCATTTAGCTTTCCTTTCAACTGGCTTCACGATTTAAGTAGGAAGAGTAGTTTTCACACGGGGATATGATGAAGATATATGAAATGATACATGTGATGTGCTTTGAGCCCTTGAGATAAACTTATTTTATTCATGTGACTAACATACACCCCGGTGAAGGAAATCGTGCCCTTGCCCTGGAATTAGCAAATGGATGTTTAAGTTCAACAGCTTTTTCTTTTGCTCTTTCTAAATAGCTGACTTTTGTATACTACTTGAGTTTATAAAACACTTTTACCTATATTGTTTTAGTTAGTCTTCATGTAAAATTTATGAAGTAGGTTGATCAAGTATTATTATTATTAATTTTATTTTGCAAATATGGAAACTGAGGCTAAGATCGGTATTGTGACTTATCTCAAGGTTTCTCAACAAGTTTAAAGTGATAGAGTCGAGACTCAAACACAGACTTTTTTCTGGAGAGTCCATTGCATTTAGCATGAAAGCATCCTTGAGATAGTATATTCATTTGGATGGATTCAGTTTTATTTCATTACTAAGTTAAGCCTCCAAATAGTTAAGAGGTTGATTGGAAAATATATATTAACATACTCATTAAAAGTAACTTGAATAGGAAATATTCCCAACAGCTGCCACTGTAATGTATTGCTCTTATTTTCTCATTTGATTTGCTTCTTGAGTAATGTTTTGGGTTAGTTTCTTGGCAACAGTTTTGATTTTGTTGTTTCCTTTTGTTAGGAGGTCAAAGAATTTTCATTTGCCTAAAAGGAAGAAAATTTGTCAGGATTCTAAAAACCCATACTATTCATCACTTATAATTAAGACCAACTTATGAACACTGGCATGACTTCAAGTCCATTTTATTGAAGCAAATGAAAACAAATCAGAAAAGTTATGGGTAAAGGAGTTTTGAAAGAGACGTGGCTGAATTTGACTTTGCTACTACCTTCCTCTTTTAGTAGGATGTGTCAGAATTCTCTCCTGGAAAATTTTGAATCAGAAGTATAATGTAAATGGGAGAGAAATTTCATAACCAGGTGGATTCTAAGATAAATTCTTAATGTTGAATATGAATAAGAAAGGGTTGAAAAGTTGGATTGTCATTGAGTCAATGTTTGACGTCTGAATATTTAGAAATATTTGCAAAGTAGGTATGGTAGGTTCATTTTGTCTTATTATATTACAAATATCCCACTTTCACTCCTATTTTTAATGGTGTTTTGATATGAAAAAGCCTTTTCACTTTTAAGAGCCTTATTGAATTTTACACACCATACCATCCACCCTCTGTAAGTGTACAGTCGGATGGTTTTTTAGTAAATTTCTAATTACGTAACCATCACAACAATCCAGTTTTATTTATTTTTTTACGTCTTTATTGGAGTGTAATTGCTTTACAATGTTGTGTTAGCTTCTGCTGTACAACAGGGTGAATCAGCTATACGTGTATATATATATCCCCATATCCCCTCCCTCTTGAGCCTCCCTCCCACCCTCCCTATCCCACCCTTCTAGGTCAGCACAAAGCACCGAGCTGATCTCCCTGTGCTATGCAGCAGCTTCCCACTAGCTATCTACTTTACATTTGGTGGTGTATATATGTCCATGCTATTCTCTCACTTCCCCCCAGCTTCCCCTTCCCCCTCTGTGTCCTCAAGTCCATTCTCTACATCTGCCTCTTTATTCCTGCCACTAGGTTCATCAGTACCGGTTTTTTAGATTCCATATATATGCATTAGCATATGGTATTTGTTTTTCTCTTTCTGACTTACTTCACTCTGTATGACAGACTCTAGGTCCATCCACCTCACTGCAAATAACTCAATTTCATTCCTTTTTATGGCTGAGTAATATTCCATTGTATATATGTGCCACATCTTCTTTATCCATTCATCTGTCGATGTACACTTAGGTTGCTTCCATGTCCTGGCAATTGTAAGTAGTGCTGCAATGAACATTGTGGTACATGACTTTTTTTTTTTTTTTTTTTGTGGTACGTGGGCCTCTCACTGCTGTGGCCTCTCCCGTTGTGGAGCACAGACTCCGGACGTGCAGGCTCAGAGGCCATGGCTCACGGGCCCAGCCGCTCCACGGCATGTGGGATCTTTCCAGACCGGGGCACGAACCCGTGTCCCCTGCATCAGCAGGAGGACTCTCAACCACTGCGCCACCAGGGGAGCCCACATGACTCTCTTTGAATTATGGTTTTCTCAGGGTATATGCCCAGCAGTGGGATTGCTGGGTCATATGGTAGTTCTATTTGTAGTTTTTTAAGGAACCTCCATACTGTTCTCCATAGTGGCTGTATCAATTTACATTCCCACCAACAGTGCCGGAGGGTCCCCTTTTCTCCACATTCTCTCCAGCATTTATTGTTTGTAGACCTTTTGATGATGGCCATTCTGACCGGTGTGAGGTGATACCTCATTGTAGTTTTGATTTGCATTTCTCTAATGATTAGTGATGTTGAGCATCTTTTCATGTGTTTGTTGGCAATCTGTATGTCTTCTTTAGAGAAATGTCTATTTAGGTCTTCTGCCCATTTTTGGATTGGGTTGTTTGTTTTTTTTGATATTGAGCTGCATGAGCTGCTTGTATATTTTGGAGATTAATCCTTTGTCAGTTACTTCGTTTGCAAATATTTTCTCCCATTCTGAGGGTTATCTTTTCCTCTCGTTTAAGGTTTCCTTTGCTGTGAACAATCCAGTTTTAAAAGACCTCCATCATCATAAACAGTTCCCTCATGCCCACTAATCCCTGTTCCCACCCCCAACTCAGGCAAACACCAATCCACCTTCTCTTTCTCTATAGTTCTGCCTCTTCTAGTGATTGCATGTAAGGATAATCATAAAACATGTAGTCTTTTGTTCTTGGCTTCTTTTTCTTATCATAATGTTCTTGAGTCTCTTTCAAGCTGTATGTGTCTATAGTTATTTCTTTTTTATTTCTGAGTATTAGTTTATTGCATGGGTATACCATGTATTACTTATTTACCAGTTGATAGATATTTGGATTGTTTCTGATTTTTGGCTATTTTGAATAATGCTGCTATGAACATTAACATACAAGTCTTTGTGTGGAAATATGTTCTCATGTCTTGAAAATAGACACACAGTAGTGGAACTTCTGAGTTTTATGGTAAAAGCATGTTTAGTTTTTAAAGAAAATATAAAAACTGTTTTCCAAAGTGATGGGATTGGACCATTTTCTATTCCCACCAGCAACATATTTCTGTGGGTCAGGAGTGCGAATACATGTTGATTGGGTCCACTGTTGAGGGTCTCACCAACTGAAATCAAAGTGTTGTCTGGGACCACGGTCTCATCTGAAGCTTGAGGTCCTCTTCCAAGCTCACTAGTTGCTGGAAGAATTCATCTCCTTGAGGTTGTAGGACTGAAGTCCCCATTTTCTTGCTGGCTATCAGCTGAGGACCCCTCAGCTTCTAGATAACACCCTAGAGTGGTCCTTGACATGTGGCCCCTTCCAGAGGCAGTTTACAACATGGTTGTTTGCTTTGTCAAGGCCAGCAGAAAAAACCTTCTCACTTTGAATCTCTCTTTCACAGAAGACCTGTAGCGTCTCTTAAGGGTTTACCTGATTAGGTCAAGCCCATCCAGGATAATCTCCCTTTTGATTAGCTCAAAGTCAACTGATTAGGGACCTAAGTTATATCTGTAAAATCTCTTCATTTTTTATCATATTATTCAACCTAATCAGAGGAGTGAAATCCCATCATGCTGACAAGTATTGGCCATATGCAAAGGGAGTGGTTATACAGCACATATAAACCAGGGAGTGAGAATTTTTAGAGACATCTTAGAATTCTGCCTGCCACTATTTCCATAACGATTGATGATGTTGAGCATCTTTTCATGTATTTATAAGCCATTCTTATATCTTCTTTGGTGAAGTTCTTTTCAAATATTTAACCATTTTTATTGGGTTGTTTCTCTTCTGATTGAATTATAAAAGGTCTTTGTATATTCTAGATACACATACTTTATCAGATTTATGATTTGCAAATATTTCCTTCCAGTCTTTGTTTTTTTCATTTTCTTAATAGTGTCTTTTGAAGAGACAAGGGTTTTAATTTTGATACGGTCCAGTTTGTCTTTTTTTTTTTTTTTTTTTTTTTTTTTTGCGGTACGTGGGCCCCTCACTGCTGTGGCCTTTCCCGCTGCAGAGCACAGGCTCCGGACGCGCAGGCCCAGTGGCCATGGCTCATGGGCCCAGCCGCTCCGCGGCATGTGGGATCCTCCTGGACCGGGGCACGAACCTGTGCCCCCTGCATCGGCAGGCGGACTCTCAACCACTGCGCCACCAGGGACGCCCAGTTTGTCATATTTTTAATAGATCATATTTTGAGTGTCATATCTGAGAAATCTTTGCCTAACCTGAAGTCAGGAAGATTTTCTCTTAGGTTTTCTTCTAGAATTTTATAGTGTTGCTCTTAAATTTAACTCTATGACCCGTTTTGAGTTAATCTTTTGTACAGAGTATGATATAAGTGCCTAAGTTTGTTTGTTTGTTTAGGCATATGTATATCCAGTTGTTCCAGAAACATTTGTTGAAAAGACTATCTTTTCTCTGTTGAATTGTTTTGACACTTTTGTTGAAAATCAATTGACCATCTATATCAGGGTTTCTTTCTGGACTCTCTCTTGTTCTATTGATATATGTGTCTATCTTATGCCAATATGACATTGTCTTGATATCTGTAACTTTAAAGTGAGTTTTGAAATCAGGTGGTGTTAAGTCCTACAACTTTGTTCTTTTTAAAAATTGCTCTAGCTATTCTAGGGCATTTTCATTTTCATATAAATTTTAGGGTCAACTTGCTAGTTTCTTTGAAAAAAAGTCTTTTGCAATTTTGATAGAAATTCCACTGAGATCAATTTGAGCAAAATTGCTCTCTTAACAATACTGAATCTTTCAAACCATGAACATGGCATATCATTCCATTCATTTAAATCATCTTTAATAACTCTAAGCAATGTTTTATAGTTCTCAGTGTACATACAGGTATTGTAATTCTTTTGTTAAATTTATATCTAAGCAGTTTTTTTTTTAATGACTATTGTGAATGGAATTGTTTTCCTAATTTAATTTTCAAATATTTGGTAATATATCGATTTATGACTGATTTTTTTCTATATTGATCTTTTATCCTGAAACCTTGCTTGACTTGTGTATTATTTCCAAAATTATTTTATGGATTCCTTAGGATATTTTAAGTATAGAATCATGTCATCTATGAATAAAGACAGTTTTAATTATTCCTTTCTAATCTCAGTGGCTTTAATGTCTTTTTCTTGCCTTATTTCACTGGCTAGAACCTTCAGTACAATTTTGAAGAAAGAGCCTTGTAAGGGTAAAACATGGTAACTTTGGGGGTAGCTTGAAAATAAAACAGTATCAATTTGTTATTGTCTGTTTCTTAGATGTAAGTGTCCCTTTTGAATAGTTATTCTAAAAGCCATCTTTTGTCCAAGACCCTTCTTCTTTTTACTTTTTACCTTTTACCTAAGAATTGTGATAAATCTGGGTTTTTTTGTATAAACAATTAAATATGTGTGGCTTAGAGGGATGGTGGAGAGATCCTTTTAAGTCTTTGCCAAGATCCAGTGATTCCCAATCCATGGAGATCGTTATTGTCTTTTGTCTAGCTGTTACTAAACCTTTTAAGCAAGTTTTTGCATACTATCATAACTTATACTCAAATATCTCATGTTTTACTTTCAAATCGTTTTCTTTTCTTTTTTTCCCAATGAGGAAATGGAAGGCACATTGGCCTGAAAGTCAGAAGACCTGGAATCTAGTTGCTAGCTAACTGTTTGATTTTTGGCAAATCACTTACCTTCTCTGAACTTCTGGTTTTCTTTCGTCTGTGTAGTAAGATGATTGAGTGTTATGTTACAAGCTCAAATACTATTCTGTGCTTTAATATTTTATGGTTATGAGGACATACTACTTTATGCATCTTAAGCAAGAAAAATAAAATTTACCTTTAAATGATTTTTAAAAAATTCAGATTTGTTTTCTATTTGCATATTAAGGAATTGAAAAGGCTCCAACTCACCATACAATCACAAAAGACACCTGTGTTAAAACAAATTTTTTCTCAAACAGCATGGCCATCAAATAGGCAAACGTTAGGAATTAACATTAGGCTTTCTGAGAAATTGCGTAGTCTGAAGCTCATACATCTTCTCTCATTTCCATTAAGATATAATATAAACTATATTATTGCACGCACCTTCAGGGAAGTCACTGAAGTCATTTTGCTTACTTTTTTGTGTGTTTGGCATTAGTACTATAGAATTTTGTTTTAATTGTGTTGTGTTTGGCCTAACATAAACTAACCCTGTAAGGAAATGTGTGATAACACATGCCATAGAGTTTTCTGCTAGCCTACCATTTATTTATTATTATTATACTAAATATATTATCATAATAATGATAAATTTGAATATGGTACATGACTGCATTTCAACCCCGATTCAAATTGACCTTTCAACTGAAGATAGTGGGCTGTCTCATTTAAGACCACAATTATTAGACCTTAAAGTTGTTGAGGGTGATCTTTTGCATTTTCATGGGGGTGGGGAGGCGGCGGGGCAAAGCACAGTATAGCAGCATCAGCTTACAATGTTTAGCAGTAGCTCAGCTTTTTCCTCTTTTTTTCAAGAGATGCTAAAAGGGTGTTCAAAACAGATGAAAGCTACATGATTAAAATGAAGCATGCCATAATGTTTAACTGGCACTTTATGCTACATAGTCTATATACTCTGGTCTAATCATCTTGTATTGTGTCTGACTAGTTTATAGTGGTTGAAAGTTTCTTGGCCAGAAAGGACCTTGTAAAATTAGTTCTTATTAGAAAAAGCATGGATGGCTGCAAAATGTGGAGACAGGCTGATTTTAGTCCTGTCTAACGACATAAATAAATAATCAGGAAACTTTTTGTCTAATTTGGAGGAAAAAAAAAATCAAGTGGTATTTGTGTGTAGCATTTTCTAATAGGTAGAACTCCCATCAAACCAACATTTCAATTCTTTTCATAAATTTATCCCTGAATCCTTGTTTTAAGAAATTCTAATATATGTGTGTGTACTTCCAAATTTAAAGTTAACATATGACAGATAAAATGATAAAATATGAATATAATACCTTGGGATATCCAAATTAAGTAAGGATATAAGATGATGGTCCAGGATATCAGGATGCAGAATTTGAAGTCATATTACCTTGTGAGCCAGAGACAAAAAGCTTAACTATTTCTTTTCCATCCGATGGTTAGACAGTTTTTTTGGGGGGGTTGGTTTTGGGTGGGTTTTTTTTCAATTTTAGTTAATTTATTTTATTAGTAAGACCAGTGGTCTCCATCTCCTAAATGAGAAAGCATATACAGTCATCCCTCAGTATCTGCGGGGTATTGGTTTCAGGACCCCCATGGATGCTCAAGTTCCTTATATAAAATGTCCTAATACAGTTGACTCTGTATCAGCAGGTCCCACATCACAAATATGGAGGGCTGGCTGTCGTTATTTTATTTTTTGCTGGTCACACAGTATGAAGAGTTTATATCAGAATAGTGTTTTGGTGTTGGTTTATATATAAGATTTTTTTTTAACTTCTCTCTTCTTAGGTAGCAATAGTTTTTTGTTTTCATTTTGTGAAGTTAAACGTTTGATATTTTGTTAACTTACCAGTTGTTAAGATTGCTCCCTACCGCCTGAGTGTTATTTATAGGTTAGCAGGTAAAACACGAAAGTACCTAAGTACATTGTTTTAGTGAAAGAAACAGGACAGTTTTCTTAGGGTTCTCTAAAATTTTAATCCTAAGACCCAAAACTTGCCTGGTCACTCCTGTGAAATTCTGCTTTGGCAATACTAATGGGTTAACTCCACAGGTACAGTTTTGCTAGGTATGATTTCTTACATCATTTATCTGAATAACATTGAAACTGTCCGCTCAAGGGGCTTGTGAAAGGAATCTAGAAATGATTAGAGCAGAGAAGAGATTGTTTTATTCTTGGGATCTTAAGTAAAAATGCTACTTCTAGTGAGAGAGCCACAACACTGTCACCTCTGATCTTAAAATGAACAGACAAATACACAAATCTTCCAAGATATTTTATTTATTGGTAGCTTTGATCTCAGTTTTCAGCTGAGGATGTGTAGTTTTCCTTGGCCAAACTCTACTAAAACAGGCAAAATTTTCATTGACCTATAAATTACAAGCATGTGTTACTTACAATTAATCTTTATAAGCTAGTGAAAAGAAATGTAATGGCTTTTATAGCTTGACAGTTTTAAAGACAAAGTATCTTCCAGTAGATCAACTTTTGAAATTAGGGAAGCCACATGTAATCTCAAAACTATACATTTTAGTGGCACCTGCTGAGTATCAGGTGTTTATAACTTGACCATAAAAATTCATAGCAGCCTAAAGTCTCAACTCAGCAGGAATCTTAAAACAGAATTTGGCTAAAATGATTTGTTTTTTGTACTGTAATCTGAGAGGTGCAGAAGCAGAAGGCTTAAGATCCTGGACATGATTTTATGGAAACATTTTAAAGGAAACACAGGTAGGACATTTGTACGTGCTATGGGCTAGTACCCCTGTAAATTGAAGAAAGAGAGGGAAAGGCAGGGAGAGACAGAGATGGGGACAGGCAACTGGGTTGGGGGTGGGGAACCTTGACTATTAGTGGAAATGGCTGCTTCATCACAAGCTTATTGGGTGGATACATGTTTGATGAAGGAAATGGTATATGCCTGTATTCTACGCTTGTCAGGTTGGCAGGTGTTAATGGCTACGTTTGGTTTCTGTAAATTTCTTATCTTGGGTTCTGCTTCAATCACCCTACATTTTGTTGGTGTGAGGAAGATTCCACATAGCACAGTTAGGCCTTTGAAGGCTAGGACATAATTTTGGACAGATGAGGAGGGTTCATTTAAAGATGTTGTTTGTCATTAGTTTTGTCTTGGCCACTTCAGAATCACTGTAAGTAGACTAAAGTCCTCTTAAGCACAGTTCATCTTCAGGGTTTCATTTTTATTTCAGTCATCTCCTCTGGTTTATTAGCATCTTGTCACCAATCCTTGGCTCACCATAATGCCCTGGGAGACAAGATTTTCCTTTCTCTTTTCTTCCCTGGTCTAATGCCTAATCCCTCCCCTGGCCCCCCACCTCCTCACCCAATGAAGGTGGCAGGAGGAAATCTGGTCACTAAATAATTACTAAAGTGTTACACAGAGATCTGTAGTGTCTTTCAAGTGGCCTTACAAGGATAATGAGTCTAAGGAATCCCAAAGACATTTTTAAGGGAGGGAAGTTCATATCCTCAGGGAGAAGCAGAGGAGGAAAGCAGTTTGGAAACAGAGCTTATGGACACCTTCTGTGCTTTGAGGTGATCCTAAGCTATACAGTACCCAGGAACAGTTGTCCAAGTAGGATTACTTACTGAACCATCCAGGAACATGGGGGGAAACTGGATTAAAGGTGAGGCCACTCAAGCCTACCAGTTTAGAGCTACAAGTGTCCTCATACATCACTGGTCGTGGAATGTGTGTGGCCCTGTTTTCAGTTAACCTTTGTGTCTGTACCTGAAGCAGCGGCTCAGATACCTGCAAGCAATTATGGCATCTCAGTAGGTTAGCTGGTGTGAAGCTCTCTGGACCAGCCTTTCCACATGGCAACCACTGGCTTTTATTTTGCATCCCTGCGGCAGGTCAGCTTTGACGTCTCAAGGGTGGTTTCGCAGAGCGTGCATTTTAATGTGATAAGCGTGTGTGTTTTTCCTGAAGTGTTTGCACTTATGTATTAACATGGTTATTTTATAAATTGGGCTGACATTCCCATTGTTTCCTCCGTGTATTATCTTGCTCTGTTGCATGCTTTAATAGTTTTTATAAAGTTCATTGCCCCCTGCTGCTCAATATCTTTGTATGCTGTGTGTTGTTCTTTACATCCTGCTGGGGTGCAGTTTATGAATTATTTTGCAATGAGAATGATATGATTTTTACAGCCTGCTCCCAGAGATAAGCGATTTTAATGTAGTATTTGATTCTGTACCCTTGCCCATTTTTTTTTCAGCCCGTACATGTCACCAATACTAGCATCTGAGTGTCACGAGGTGTTGGCTGTCCAAGCTTGATGCCATGCATGTAATGGTCTCTTTTATTGCATATTTAATTCTTTATCTTCTCTTATCTTCTCTCTGGACCTTTATCTTTCATTCCATTTCAAACAGTTTGGCTTTTATCCCAACATCTGTACATTTGCTTTGCATTGAAATTCCAAGAAGAGCATCTTTGCTGCTGGTAGTCTCTCTTGCTCAGTAATTGAATCCACACATTCCTAGGGTGTGTGACGTGGGGCAATTTAGCAACTTTAGGTTTTTGTCAAACTAGGGCTTATTTGAAACTTTAGAAATGAGTTAGGGTTTATTTTGTGAGCACTTCTGCTTTCTTTTCTTCTCATCGTCCCCAGTCTTACACAGCAACTCTTTTCCCTAATCTGGTTGAATCGTAGAGATTCTTATTTCTATTTCCAGAAATGTAGTTAACATTTAAGTACCACCACTTCTAGATCCCATTCCTTTCAGTTTAGTCTATTTCCCCATATGCTTTCTCTGTATACGTCACTATTACCCCCTTTCCCCTGCCCCCCCCCCACACATGTATTCCTCCATGTTAGACTTAAATTAATTAATATAGGCATTCATGACAAGGGTTGTCTCAAGCTTGGAACATTCAGTGAAAAATTTGGAAGTCCCAACACTGAGGGGACACCTTGATGTTGACTGTGGTTTAAAAACAAAATTTACCAGATATATCAGTTAAAATATGTTTGGCTGCAAATAATAGAGTATGCAACCTATGACGGGTTAAACAATAACATGATTTAATTAGAGCACCATAAGAGAAGTCTGTGGGTAAGTAGCCCAAGGTACTACAGTGGTTCCGCATGATCAGACAGGACTCAGATTCTATTTTTCTGCTCTGCCTTCCTCAGTGCATTGACTTTTCCATTCAAAACTTGTCAAGTCGGGCTTCCCTGGTGGCGCAGTGGTTGAGAGTCCGCCTGCCGATGCAGGGGACGCGGGTTCGTGCCCCGGTCCGGGAGGATCCCACATGCCGCGGAGTGGCTGGGCCCGTGAGCCATGGCCGCTGAGCCTGCGCCTCCGGAGCCTGTGCTCTGCAACGGGAAAGGCCACAACAGTGAGAGGCCCGCGTACCGCAAAAAAAAAAAAAAAAAAAAAAAAAAAACTTGTCAAGTCATGGTGAAAAGAAAGGTTGTTGCAGCTCTAGGCATTGGTCCTTACACAGCAGCTTTTCAGGTAATGTGAAGAAGCGTGAAATAGTTCCCAGAAGCTTCCAGGGGAGTTTCCTTTATGTCTTATTGGGCAGAACTGGATCACAGTCCTAAACTTAGGGTGATCACAGATATGGGATCAAAGATATGGGAGAATTGGCTTAAAGCCCGTTATTATTCATTTCCTGGAAATGGGTACACTACCTGTCCAAGGAAATCAGGCTTTTCTTTGCAAAGAAGAGGGAATAGAGCAACAAACTTGGTTCCTTTCAGATAGGCAGCATGTATGTTTACTTAAGCAGGGATTGGACGTTGTTGAATTTAAAAATGACAAATATAGAGTCTGTGCACAGTGGCACTCTAATTCTCTGTTCTCAGTAGTGAATGTGGAATGTCTCTTCATTTTAGATTTATCAAGTTCCATTTGTGGAAATTATTCTATAACCTTATAGAATATACTCTATTTGCAGCCAGTTTACTTCTAGGCAGATTGCTCTTTCAACAGTGACATCCATAGTTTGACATTTTGAGAATATATGTAACAGCTGTGGTATAACGAATGCTTTGCTTTTGGTTGGGTTACGTTTGCTGCAACACCAGTCCGGAAGACTGTAATCCCTATGAAGGCAGGCGCAATGTCTCTCCTTGTTCCTAGTCATTTCCTTAGTGCCATCTGAGCCCCTGGAGTATAGTGGATGATCAATATATACGTACTGAGTAAATGAACCTCAGACATATGGGAATGACATTTTGAACTCATGTTACTTGCTCTTATAATAAAATGCTATATGCAAGAGTGAAACTTAACATTTGAATCAAATAATAGAGTAATTTTATTTGTCAGTTTATATCTCCTCATGTAGTTAAAAGGATTTAGTTGCACATAGTTTCATCAGATGCTTCTCATAAGTCAATAAGCATCTCCCTTTTACTTCCCTGGACCTGCTGTAAGACCAGCCCATTGCACAGTTAATGTCATTATGAAACATGAAAGCAGAGAGGGAAGACACAGGTTTAATGTTATTGGTGTGTGACACTGCAGAGTCAGATGTTGCCCTGCCTCCCACTCCTCCTGGATAGGGAAGTGGAAAGGGAGGGTGCCGAGAATAGAAAGGGCAACGGTCAGTAGTGAAGGGAGTGGAGAGGGGTCACATGCAAGCTCTGGTGTGCCTCCTTCTCTCCTTTTCTCCTCACTTGGCCAGGTAGCTAAGGGAAATGTTAACGGGAAGGGATGTAGCAAAGGAATATGTTCCAGAATATTTACATTTTCCCAAAGGGAGCGCAAGTAATAAGTAATTTGCTCTAGAAGAAAATACATCAAACTGAAATAAATGTAAACTTTACTGAGCCTATGCAAAGCTCTCTTCTCAACTCAGCTTTTACATAATGAAACTTGCCCTAAAAGATATGAACCAACTGAGAGAGGCAAGGAGATGAATCTGGTTTCAAGGGCATTAAACATTGAATTGCCATTTGTACTGATTTTCAGATGCAATTTAAAAATTAATCCAGAATGTTCAGGTCATGAGTATTATGAAAGCTTTTTATTGTAATCCTAGACAAAACTTTATTATGCCATAAAGAAGTCAGGAGTCTTTAGTGAAAATTGTAGTTGACAGGAAAATAAAGTCGATTCCACTTAAAGCTAAAAGGTATACTAGGTCAAGAGATCCTTATATGTATCTTTTACTTTAGAGTGCATTTATAGCTCATGAAAGGAAGTAGATTGATATTCTAGAAGTTAACTTCTTTCTCTTGTGTTCACAAAACCTGGGTTAGCCAGGTGGAAGGATATAGAAGTAAGCTTTTATTACTCTGCCTGGAGCATATGAGCTGGTGTAACCAGCCCAGGGACGAATGTGCACTTTCCAGAGACAAGCTGACCTCTGCTGAGACCACACATTTCCCTCCCTTATTTTTCTCATCTCAGCTAAGTACTTAAATAAAAATATCTTGAATGATACTGTTTCTTGGAATCTCATTTCATTCGTCACTAGCCACTCTCAGTTGCTGGAAATTAATCATGATCATCATCACGTATTTATGGAAAGACTATGGGGTACATAGAAATGTTGATTCAGGGTTAGGAGCATTTCAGCTGTGATCTTTGCCCTCAAGGAAATTAGGATCTATTAGCAAGATTTATAAACATGAGTTTTTGGTTTTCAGTTTATAAAGCCAGTATATTCCTTCCTGGAAAAAAAAAATAGTGTAAATAGAGGTTGGATTCCTAGCTGACTTCACAGAGCCTGTATACCCGTAATAGAACCCAGTGACAAAAGTAACCACGCGGCCGTACGTTATAGGCCCTGGGAGCAGGTTTCCTTGTGGCAGGATCTTGCGGCAGAGGGAACCTCACCTGGGCCCTAGCATGGTGCTGGGCAACGTTTTGAAATAAGTCAAGTCTGTTTGGAATTCCTTTCTGTCAACATTGCAGATGTTTCCTTCACCTGCTAGTAAGGTTTCCTCAGGCCCACAAGTACCCAGGTGTCCTAAGGTTATCTATCCTACACCCACTACACTAAGTCTACCATTTTGGGAAAAGGTAGGTAAGATAACCTCCTTACCCTGAAAGAGTTCCACGTTCAAAAATTATGTGTTTTTTTTTTTCCCCCACACTATCAAAATTCTAGTGCTCCCAGTACAGCTCAGTTCCTCTAGGGATTAAGGGAAAATCAAACTGGTAGCATCAATGCCATGCTGCTGTGTGAATTATTAATAGTCTTTTTACCTGCTCAGAAGATTTACTTTCTAAACAAACATGTTTGTGGTATCAGATAAATTTCTAACCAGAGTTATTTGTATTATTTCAGACACTGTACCAAAAACTAAAGGAAAAAACAGCTTAAAACATTTCTTTAATGTTTTCAGGAAGACCACTAGAAATATTTATTAGCACTGTGAGTCGTAAATAAGAACAGTCCCATCACAAAATGTGGGCACACACACAAGAAAACTATAAACAAGGTATAAAGTCAAAGCTAGAAGAACAGTATGGAATATATTGTAGAAGCTCAGAACAGAGCAAGATGCCTTCCAACTGTTTGTTGAGGGGAGGCTTCTGGTGAGGCTGGAATGACAGGGTTTGTATGGACTTACTTAAGGGTGATAGATGATCTGAGCCAAGGGAATAATATAAGCAGAAGTGCTGCAAAGCTGGCTGGCCAGGAGGAGCCTGTCCTCCAGCTAAGTCCCTGTTTCTCAAGGGTTCTTCCACTGTGGAGGGAGAGAGGAGTGGAAATCGACACCTGAGTATGTAGGACATACTCTGTGCTCTGTTTACTTGAGTTCTGTTCTCAACCTTCAGAGCAACCATGTCAGAGGGAAGGAAATCAAGGCTCAGCAGGATCAGGTAACTTGCCTGAAGTCTGTAGTTGGTAAATATCGAGACAGAGAGAGTCATTTTGATCTGCCTGGCTCTAGATCCTGCGCTCCCATCATTGTGCAGCCTCTGGCCCACTTCACTACCTGCCCCCAGGGACTCAGCACCTGCAGGAATGAGGGTCGGATGGGGCACTCATAGCATTGGTAAGGTGAGAATTTTCTGCACCTGGGTACATTTATTTAAACTCTGTGTAAATAATCCAGGAGAATTATTCATGTTATTTTTCACAAAAATGACGGTGTGATTTAGCAAACCTTCTAAAGGGAGGACTAGTAATGGAGCCCCTCATTTTGAAACCATGATACAGATGACTTTGTTTTCTAACCATTCTTGAGTTCATTCAGAAACACGTTGAGTTGTGTAGAGCAGCATTATTTATTTTATGAAAATTTGTCTAGTTTTGTCTTTTTGTTTTAATACTTTTTCTATAAAATGCAACAGAATTCTACTGCAAAAACACCTTTGTTTAGGAAGTAGCCCCAGTATTTCCAGCGGTTCCTAGAGCCCAGCAGCCATGCAAGAAGGGTCTGGAGTTCCTCTTCATGTCCATCTCATCAGCTACATGAGAACCTTCATCTTTCCTCAGTTTATGGCAGCTTATTTGTCCTTTGTGCTTTCTGATTTGGGAAGAAGTGGCCAGGGTTATTTTGTTGGGGGAGGGACTCAGTTTGGTGTCACTAAAGTGCCTCCAACTTGGAGTTTGATTCAGGCTCGCTCCATGACTTCCAGCCTGAGTTTTCCCTTGTTCACTTCCCAGGCTCTTGGCATTGTCTGTGTCCCGCTCTTGGGTCATCAGCCCTTCCATCCAAGAGTAGCCATCAGAAGCTGGAGAAACCAAATCCAGTGTAAAAGCTCTTGGGAGAATTTGTTGAGGAAGGAGATTAGAAGCATGTTTCTGGTAATACGAAATTTGGGGATTGTCTATGGCTTTTCTTCTTTGAAGCTAACTATGGCTTTAATATTATGATTGGGAAGATTTCTTTGAACTTTAATTGTTGGTCGGAATTTTTTTAGTTAAAAATACAACTTGAATGTACTTCCTAGCCTGTTTATATTGTTAAACGACCAGTTTTATCCAGGCATGGAAATAGAGGGATAGGACCCTTAATGCAGACTGGGCTATAAGAGACAGTTATAATCAAATACTTTTCATTATAGAATTGCTTTAATTACTTATAGAAGGTGGGTATATATATAATCATCTTCCTAGACCTTGTGGACTACATACTGTATTTAATAAATTAACTAATCGACAAATGTTCTAGCAATCATGATTGTATCACCCTGTAAGGTTTTTGCTTATTTCTGGGTGTCTCTTGTATTCAAATTCTAAGTGATAACTTTAAATCATTAAAGGGGTTTGCAAACATCATTATAATTGCTTCTGCCCATCCCCTGTCTTTCTGTGTTTTGAGTTTGTTTGGAAAGAATAAACATAGTATTCTGATTAGACACTTTTTTCTGGCATCTGAGAGTAAACTTAGTTATGCACGAATCATTTTGTGTATTATGAGTCACTTGCTGTTAGACTCATTTTTGGTGAAATCGAATTTGTCCTTTTCTCTCTCAGATGGGAATAGGGGCTTACTGTGTTGACCTCCTGCTCAAAGCGAGTGGAGATGCTTGTGGCATAACGGGAGGGAATCACTTTATATCCTTTTATACAATCTCTGAGTAGAATTGTTGAAGGACAGAAGACTTTTCTCCAGCAGGAGAGAGACGTTTCTCCCTTGATACAGAAGTCTCACACTCCAGGTGCTTTGACACATCACTGACTGCTGGAGAGCATGGAGCCAGTGTTTACTGCTGGTTCTTGGGTGTTAAACAGCCCTCCACTGCTTTTATTGTACCATTAATTGCCCTTAATGCAGCTGCATTTCTAGTACGCTTGGCTAGGCTCTGAAAATTAAGTAGAGGGTACTTTGTTATAAAACTCACTGTAACGAGCTCTGGTGGGACAGGGTCTGTTAAGTTTGAAATTACCTCGGGCCATTTCTAAAGGACTTCTTAAAATATTTCACATCTATAAAAGTTTGTAACTAGATAAATAGCCGTGGAGGGTGTTACACTAGGCGGAGGGAAATCCACACTTCTCCTCAGTGCATCTTTCATAAAGTATGAATGTTTTGAATATTTGAAAGGGGTGTTTGTTTTCCTCATTTTCCTCTGCTTCCCATATTCACTAAATTCCAACTTTCAGCCTGTCATTACGTCAGCACCGCGTTAGCTGTTTTGCACCATGGTTTATATATACAGACCTTTTTCTTTTCTGTTTTTTTTTATGTTGTTTTTGAATCCAAATCATACACTGAACTAGAATAAATATAGGGCCCCCCTCTGGGTGTACATAAATTGGTTCAAGAAGGGGTCACACCTCCTAAAACAAAAACACGGAAAGGACAGCTGTAACTATTAGCCAATTAGTTTAATGTCACAACTACCAGCCAGGGCCTGAAACAGATTCCTGGTACCTGGCTAACAGATGCTTAAAATGACTTTAATTCCCCCAGTATTCTTGGGTTATGTGACTGACTGCTGTAATGCTTTGCGGCTAACAAAATTTCAGACTGACTAATTTACCAGGCACCTTTACCAAAACATCCAAGTAATCCGTGCATACTCATGGGAGACAGATCCAGAACATGTTCCCTTAGGACTGATGTGAAAAACCTCACTGGGCTCAGCATCACTGAGCTTTAGATGCACCGGCACAAGTCAGGTGGAGGATCGTCTGTGCTTTTAGTGCAGCAGTTTATCTGAGTTTTGTAGTTAAAGTTGGAGCATGAGGTAATTAGAGCCCTCCAAGCTTGAAATTCTCATGGACCTTATCCCCCCTTTAATAGACTCTATACAAGCTCGTCAAGTTCATGTTTGACTGATACCTATGGAGGCGTCGTGAAAAGCCTCTGGTCAAAATGTAGTTTTAAAACATTCAGAATTGGTTTTCTTTTATTTTGAGCTCTTACGTATGTAAACAGGGAAGATTGCCACGTGTTATTACCAAGGGTGAGCCGACAGTGTCTTGTGCCCTTCGGAAATATTCACTGGTCAGTAGTCAGATACACACAGCCGTTCAGAACCACACCTGCTCTCCAGATGGGTCTGACAACAAACATGACATGACCAATCAGGACTGAAGAATAGAGGGGGGCAGAATGCTGAGAGTCTTTTGGGTTTCTTCTACTGTTTATCCCTCCTGGCAAAAAAAAATGGAAGATAACCTTTCTGCTGCCTCCATTGTTGTAGTGGGCAGCGCTTGACTATATATACCTCTGCATCAGACAGTCATAATTTAATCAAGCTTCCCAATACGTATCATGTATATAGTTTTTAGCAGCTGAAAATGCAAGTGTAGATTTAAAAATATGAATATTGACACATACACACCTGCTTATACATGTGCGTGCACACAAGCTTTCATATGTACACACCCAGTGCAACCACACCACGGTGCCTTTCTCCCTTGATTCTCAGAATAGATTGTTATGCTAAAACCCACAATATAGAATCAAAGCTCAGATACAGCCCTAAGGATTTTTATATATGCCAAAATATTTTCTCTCCAATAACCATTTTTTTTTTTAAATTTATACCTTTTATTTTATTTTTTTGTTGTGGTACGCGGGCCTCTCACTGCTGTGGCCTCTCCCGTTGCGGAGCACAGGCTCCAGACGTGCAGGCTCAGTGGCCATGGCTCAGGGGCCCAGCCACTCCGCGGCATGTGGGATCTTCCCGGACCGGGGCACGAACCCGCGTCCCCTGCATCGGCAGGCGGACTCTCAACCACTGCGCCACCAGGGAAGCCCTCCAATAACCATTTTTATTACTCCTATTTGTGAAAAAGGCCACGATATTGATTGACTTTACAAAATCTGTGGGGGGTTTTGCTTTTGTTTGGTCTTCTTAATTTGCCCATGAAACCTAAAATACACATCTTTGAAGAAGAAGGGAGCTAACATCTTTGAAGAAGGAGAAGGGTGTTCATTTAGTGGACACCTAATATGTGTCAAATACCGTGGTAGGCACTTTGCATACATTATCTCATTTAATCCGTAAACAACCTGCTGAAGTGGGTGGTGATATATGTTCATATTTCTGGTAACCACATTTGTCTGAGATTTTTCTAACTGGCTCAAGGTCACACACCACCTAGGATATAACAGAAAAGTCCTATTTATAGAATGTTACCGTAGTGACTTTCTTTAATCCTCCTGATCAGAGGCATTTTGCCAGCACCCATTTCTATTTTGCTGCAGAGAGATTCTTAAAAATCCAGAATGCATTCAAATTGATATATTCCTTACTGCTTGTTAGGTATGTGCTACAAAATTGTCACAAACATTTGTATTTAGCCCTCGCGTGACTCTTTGGGCAAGGGGTTATTAACTCACTCTATAGATGAGGAAACCAA